>NW_009618187.1:0-5899 GCF_000690535.1 Cariama cristata | reverse complement strand
GCCCCCCCAAATCCGGTGCCTGCCTGCTGTGCAGCCCAGTTCTGGGACACCCGGGTGCCTGCCCTGTCCTGTGAGCACTGCGAGCTGCCACGGCGCGGTACGTGATCCTGTGGTCATCATCAAGAAAAGCAATATTGGTTTTGTGTATTTCTATTTCTACTACTAGTAGTATTAGTTTTAATATTATTTATACTCTTTTTCGTTGTTATTACTTTACTAAAGTTTGTTTTAAGTTTCCAACCCATAAGTCTCTCCCCCTTTTCTCTTCTCCTTCCCCTTCTGGTAAAGGAAGGCGTCAATAGAGAGCATCTGCCACCCGCTTTAAGCGTCGGTCCAGCCTTAAACAGTGACACCCCATCTCTGCCATTGTGCTGTTCATAGCCCTACAGTGTATATATACACATATATATCCATATGCCTATATATATATTTGTGCATGTGTTTGTATATTTATACAGTCAGGGTATACAGAATGCATCAAGTGGTTCTAAAACATAAGGACAAAAATTTGTACCCCAAAATTGCTTTCTTGCCTTAATGCTTTGTAATTTAATTAGGGGTGCAAATTCATCCTGAATGACTCAGTGGCATGATGACAGGACACACTCAGCTGTTTGCTTTTGAGTATGAAAAGCCTCAAGAGACATCCATCAAGCCTTCCCAGTGACTTTCCAGTTACATCCATCTTCAATATTTTCATACATGCTCACAATGCACTGGGTTTGACAACAGAAAAGTTGCAAAGCCAGAGCTATACAATGGTATATCAAATAAAAATATGCCTCTAGTTGTAATTAACAACAAAAAAATTCACACAAACTTCATGCCTATGTACAGGCGTATGTGTGTGTAGGTTTTAAACCCAGTGTATACAGAAAAAAAAATGAGCATTGCCAGAAGGAAAGAAAGAAAAAGGAAACCATGTGCTGTTCCAGGGTCTTCATCGTGCAGTATGGGTGGAGAAGAAAGTGGGATTTGATGTAAGTTTGGTGAAAGTGCTGACATTCATTACCTAGAAAAGTGACATGTTACTTCTTTCTCCATGCTTTTAATTCTGGCAGAAAGTTTCTTTCCTGTACATTATTAAATGCCATAGTCTGAGTCCTGCCGTGTGAGTGAGGCCTCTGCCATCCCTACTTATCAGCTAGTTTCACGAAGTGCCCGCTTTCCTGTATTTCTGTAATTTAGCTTCCTATCTGAGGCTCGGGTAGCCCTGTCGATAGTCAACCCCCTCCACCGGCACAGCTCTCGGGGTCACCAAAGTACATAAGCTTTCCCACCATCTCTAGATGCTCCGCCCTGGGAAGTGTCATCCTACATATGTACGTATACATAGCATAGACTTGGGAACTCTGGGAAGGCAACAGCCTCCATGACCTTACCCGCACAGAGCACGGGATGTAAGTGGGAACTTTCCCTGAAAGATCACTGCAAGATTTGTCCCATGTGGATTACATGCCATGGTTATATACGTTAAAGTGTTCAGAGTTTAAAATACACTCCAGATGCTTTTTCCTGCCCTTTCCTCCCACTCAGGCTGATTTTCCCCAGATGATTGATTCTCATCGTTTATAGTCAGAGATTCAGTATTTTGCTCGCTTACCAGATTAGCCTTTTTTGGCACACCAAAAGCTGTCCTGTAAGCCCGGGGAAATGCAGTACCGTACGCTGAGCAGCTGTGGTGTATCAGAATGGGATGCGCAATCAGCCTGTACTCAGCACCAGACAAGCTCTGGGTTTTGCGAAGTCAGCAGGAGCTTTCCCAGCAATCCTAAAAGTACAGACTTAGGCCAGTGTTGGGAAGTACTGGTAAATACAATCTATCAAAGAGCTAGAAATTATATCTTCTGTTATGATTTTGACTTATTTACTTTTTTTTTTTCTTTTTGCATGTTTTTGCATGTTTCCTAAAACATGAAAATTGTAGGCTACTTTGGGTCCCAGGTCACTTGCTTGATTTGCCTTTTAATTCTCCATTTCTTTGACTGCCTAGTGGTAGGTAAACACCACAAAAATCCAAAGATACCCCACCCATTTTTTTTTGCTCTCTGCCTTTGCACTGCATCTTGCACCTTTCCTGCTCCCCAGAGGACGAGGCAGCATGGTCTTGTTCTATAGAGAAGAGCTCACAAAGGTTGCTGTCTACGCACCAGGTCTGTGTATAGCATGTAAATATGAAAGGAAGAAGCAAACACACCTGGGATGTGACCCAAAGAGGGGCAATAGTTAAGAACAGCCTTGGATGCAGAACAAACTGTGAGTCCAGAAGTTACAACGTTTTGGTTTCCTCCCATTGCAGCTTTCAGTGCTGGTGCAATCCCAAGCAAGTGTTGGGACCTCTGGGGGCCCCCTTTAGCTCTGGGAGCTAAAAACTCTGGGCAATTTTATGGGATCTGCTTCACATGTGCATGACGGAGGAAAAAAGCAATACACCAAAATGTCCGAGAGGGTACGCAGGGAAATGCTGATATGAGGCAGGAGGAGAGCTGACAGGTAGCTCCCTTTTCAGGGTGATTGCAAAAAACCTCCACAGCCCCCACTTTTGTTTGATTCATTCAAATAATGGTTCTTATATCTAGTTATTTACATATTAAGAGGAATAAGATTATTCATGCCAGTGATGTGCATGGTTACCCAACACATGTACTAAGCTAAAAGAGCATTTCTTCTGATGCTTTAAAATAAGAACACTCTCTATATTTCTAGCCTCAAATACAGCTGGTTGTAGACACCACATAGAAAGCATCACCTGTCAAGCACCGGAGCACATCAGAGAGCTGTGTTTGCCTGCCTTGTCCTGCCTTGCCCTGCCTATCCTGGCCTTTCATCAGCCAGAAGGGACCACTCCTCTGAGCTCTGCTGTGACAGAGGCCTCTGAAATTGATTCTCCGCAGCTCTGTAAGGAGGGAAGTCTGTTTATTCCTGCGTAGGGTCACTGATGATATCACAACTCAAGATCCCTTAGATCTGCTCAGGATCTCTTGGCTGCTATCTCACTCTGACTCACTCATGAGATTTCTTTGACAGACCCCATCCCTCCTACAAGACAGTCACTGGTTCCCCGGCTCCTCAGCAGAGAGAAGTCACATCCATTTCTCCATATATCCCCTGGAATCATCACTGACATTTTAGTGAACCACATGTGCTAATGTTGTTCTTACTTGGTTTTGTGATGTCTACCTTTTTTTTTTTTTTTTTCTAGTGTGAAAGAACTGTTTTGATGGCTTATGGACCAGAAGAAGCAGCACAACTGCACGGAACATATGCAACTCCCTGGTAGAGTAGACCAAAGTAAGTACAATCTGCAGTGCATAGGACAAAGCGAACTCCAAAACCATCGAACCCAGTCTTCACTTATCACAGGTCCCATGCTTTTCCTTGCCACTTCAGCCCAATTTATTATTACAGCAACTTTTTTTTTCTACTCTCTCTGTCTCAATTCTTTGCTCCTGCACATTCCCCTCGCCCCAGCTTTGTCATCTTTAGACTGAGAAAAACGTGGTAGTAACTACTTCACTTATAATATATTCTTTATGTATATATTCTTAATATATTCTTTATATATAACCTTCCCAATAGTCTTTCTCTCTTTCAGCTTACTTTCATCTTTTTTAACTTGTATCTCCTACTGTACACAGTGATACAGACGATATCCCATTGGTGCCTAATGCGGTGGCTTTAATACTTCTCCGTTTCTGCTAGATATACTAATGTTTAAGGATTGCATTCGCATTTTTCACAGCCTCATCAAATTGGTAACCTGTCATAATCAAGATGATAATCAGTACTATCAGGTCCTTTTCTTCCTTTGTCCTTTCTACATAGTCCCCCTGGTTTACAGCAGAAAATGTTATTTTTCTGGCTGTACACCATTCTTGCCTTTCCAACTTTTGCATGTGATTCCGTCTCTATGGTGGGAGTCTGAGAAGTCATTCATTTTTCCCCTTATGATATTTAAACCCTTGTACCTAAATGTCTTTAGCTCATTTCATTAGCACACTCTCACTTTGCATTGAATTTATTTGTGAAAAAATTAAATAAGATTAGTCCCAAGATTGAACCTTGAAAAACTCTGCTCATAACCTCCCTCCAGCCAACAGTTCTGTTTTCAGTAACTTCATCTTCTGTTTATCTGCTCTCTTCTACCTTACGTTTCCTATCCTGATGCCAGTCTTTACTACTGTTTTCCAATGAAATAAAGAGCCATAGGCTTTATAGAACAACAGGTGTGTCTCCTTTGTCTGAAAAATCAATCCCATCAAGAGAAGATATCACTTATATCTTTGATAAACTTGTGGGTTTTTTAATCTTGTTTTTCATTCTTCATATTTTTTTATTGTTCTTACCTTTAAAGTTTATTCTAAAGCCTTATCTGTGAGAGATCACAACAATTATCCACTGGAGTTACTGAGACCAGAGTGATAAGCCACCATAGCACAGACTATATTCTCATTTTCTTAGAAAATGTGGCATGAAAGGTCTCATTTGCTACTCTCTGTTCCAATAGCACCGTCTCTGAATGCAAAAATGTCCTGAAGACCCTTGCTACTGGGCCTGCGGTTGCATATCTGTATTCTTTCGGGATGATGGGCTCTTGCCCGGGTGCTCTGTCCTTTGTGAACTCAGCACCTTCAGTTCTCTGAATTTTGTTTTTCTTGTCCTTGTTGCAACACTCTCAGTTTAATTGCTGATGCTGCCTTTACCTTCTTGTTTTGTGTCGACCTTCCTATTGAAGGCATGTTGAAAGCAGTCGCTGAGTTTGCGCGTGGTGTCAACAGTGTCATAGACTCATGCTCATTGCCTCCCCCTCTGGCTGGACAATTATGCTCTGAATCCACCGGTCAACTCACTTTGTGGGACTTGGATTCCTGGTCCTCCAGACCACATTACCGGAGAGATCACTAACTCTTGAGGTTTTTTTCCATGCTCTGGATATCTTCCTAATCTTGCACTGAGTCATGGATGGTCTGTGGTTCTGACAGAAATACTCCAGCCCACAGATAAAGAGTTAAATTTCTCCACAGAGGCCATCAGACTGCCCCAGGCATGATTCTTAGTATGCCTCATCTCTTCTCAGATAAATCACAGTTTTCCCCCAGGTTTAATACTTCCATTCAGAAGCTCCCATCCCTCGAAGCTGACCTGCAAAGCCCTGCTGTCCTGATTCCAGCCGGCAGAGTCAGGGCTGGGCATGGACATCTTTGGACACCTCAATTTAAGTGCCAAAGTGTTAGTGCCTCTACCCCATTGTAGGCAATGGAGATCTAATAATATAGCTCATGAAGACCGCAGGTCTTTTCAGCTTCTCCTAATGATAATGCTTAGGGCTCAACTGACTTGCCTTGACACAGGTCTTTAGTGACATTTGAGATGCCCAAAGTGTCTCACATGGCCTCTAACTACCAGTCCAACAGTAAACAGTACTGAACTATGACAGACGTTGCACAATCCAAAGGAAAAGCAGCAGGAGAAAGGAGTAAACAAGAAGTATCGAAATATTAGAATTTACAGAATATTTTTCTCCTAACAAGTAAAATGAACTTTGTACCTTTGTTCTCCTGAATATATTTTTTTTCCCACAAGCCCACAAGTGATTATTCCTGTAGTTGGTCTGGTCCCTCAGGATGGTGCAGGCAATATGGATGGTTTGTGATGCTTCCACACAGTCCTGCTGCAATATGCTTATGTGCTCACTTCTTTGACTGAGAAGCAGCCATGCAGAATACTATACGTTTTGCCACTGAAACCCTTGGAGTCACCACTTCAGCCAGAAACAGTGTGGCCAGCACGACGAGGGCAGTGATTGTCCCTTTGTACTCCGCGCTGGTGAGGCTGCACCTTGAATACCGTGTTCAGTTTTGGGTCCCTGGCTACGAGAAGGACATTGAGGTGCTGGAGC
>NW_009618186.1:14185-44729 GCF_000690535.1 Cariama cristata | reverse complement strand
CCAAGATGCTCGCGAAGGGTATCCGATATCCGTGTGTCTGCCGGCATAAAGTACCCCCCAAAGAGGGGCGGAAAGAAATGGGTCAGACCTTCCCAAATGAGAATTGTTTGCATACCAGTGGTATCCAAACACTCTAAAACAATGAAGTAACTTAACAGTGTGTATATATATCTCTCACTGTGAGAGACACACTGATTCAAACACGGGCAAAGCAAACCCTTGAGGCTAACTGGTCTCCGAGCCAATGTATGAAGAATGCTGTACAGCAAATATGGAGCGTGACCTGTGCACCGCCGCCTCTCTGCAGCTCACATGTTGTATAACTGCTATCGGAAGTCAATCTGGCTAAAATCTGTGTCGGTTTAAAACTATCCTTTGTCTACAGCTTCAATTTTTTGTTGTTGTTGGAAGGCTGTTCTAATTAAATAGCTCGGTGATGCGTCTTGTAGCCTTTCAGAGCTAAAAACGTTTTTACCACATTAAATAGTGTAGCTCTCAAAAGTAAAAAAAAACGTCTAGTGTGATATTGCTAAATAAATGAGAACAGCAGTGGCGGTTGTCTGAATTATAGGCATGCCGTTTGAGCACAAACAAGTCCCTGCTACTGTTTTCTCTGTAAACTACTTTTTGCCAAGAATCTCAAACTCTGCTTCAGTTCTTTGAATCCTGGCCCAAAAGTTTCCAGCTCAAGAATGAATTTGCAAGACTGTAGCTAAACTTAAAACTTGCATAAAGGAAAATTGATTGCGGGCTCTTATTTAAGAAAGCAAATGCTTCTAGGCTCTGGGGTGAGGGGATTAAGGTAAAGCCTCAGTGGCAGGGAATGGAAACACCGTAACTGTCCCACCGCAATTCTTTCTGCATTTGTATTTTATATAAATACTTTTAATGTTAATTTGGTGTGCCTGCTGGTGCCTGTGCAGGCTTTCATAGGTGTTAGAGGAACCTAAAATATTGCCTAGCCCTGGAGAAAATTAATTTATGTTCTTTGGTGTGGGTACTTGAATGCTTGGTGTACTTGCGTCAATACTCTGTCACTTTTATTTAAAAAAAGAAAGAGGGGGGGAAGTTCCCAAAGGTGCTTGGCTCTCAATTGGGCACTGAAGTGAAATGGTTGGGCTCCAACATGACTTTAGTGCCCAGCTCCGTTAAGAGAAAATCTGCTTACTTTGTGCAGGGAGCTGGGGTGAGTTTATAGGGATCTGGAGGCGCAGTAGATCCGGTGATCTGCTGATCTTTGCCTTTGGACTAGTTTCCCTTTCACCTGGAACCACAAGTCTGGCAGAAGCGGGTGGGAGAGCAACATCTCGTTTCCATTTGATGTAGGGCAGAGGACCGTCCCAGCTGCTGTTTCCTGTATCCTCAGCGCATGTCTGGGCTCTGATGCCGTTCCTCCAGCCGTATCATGGAAACCTCATGATTAAGGTGTTCCGAGTTGTTCTTTCTGCAGGGTTTACAGCTTTCTTGGTGCCACTTTATACCACTGTGCCTCAGTTTCCTGAGCACAAAGTCTGGGTGGAAATAGCTCGTTACTGCCAAGAAGGTGCTGGTAAAGTCATTTATTTTTACCAGCAGTTTGTATCTGCAGTGGGAAGTAATGTTGAAAAAGCCTCTGAAGGAGGTTTTTGATATAGAATAGGTCATGCTATTCAGATCGGTGAAGCTATTTATAAGTGTCCAGCTGACACTGACATCCTGGAATGTAGTGACCCTTAGGTTTGGATAATGTGTTTTCAAAACTCTGCAGATGCATGCTTCCCTTGTACAGTCCTCCAGAATGCCTCTGTCTCCAGCACAATAAAGTTCCCTTGAAGTGCTGCTGTTGGAAATGACCAACAAAAGCAAATGAAAGGAAGCTCGCCCATAGAAAGCTGCCTCTAAGGCAGCAGAATCACACCAGCGGTGCTCAAGACCGCCTTTGTTTTTGTGAATGTAGTGCTTGTGAGAGAGATTGGCTTCAGCCCCTGGAGACTGAAGTTTTCTGCTGGTCTGCCCTGAGAATGTGGCTCACCACTGCCATGGTCAGGGCTTGGTCTGCAGGCATCGCTTCCAGATACCCAAGGCCAGTTGTCTTCGCTAGTTACCACTGGAGTGGAAAGGAAGCCGATGAAATACTTTAATTTGCCATCAAAGCTCAGATCTTCTCCATTGCCTGTTCTGGCCAGTGCTGAGCTGGCACACGTGATGACTGTGTGCTGGAGCAGGCACTGGCAGCGTTAGCGAGGATGTTGGTACATTAAGCGGGAAACAGCCCAACCGCCACGTGCAAGCAGCGGCCTGAAAGTGTGGGAAATGCAACAGGGAAATGCAGAAGCTCTGGAGAAGCTAGGAAAGCTGGAAGGAGAAGAAGTGATGGAGAAGCGACTGGAGATGCGTCGGAGAGTAAATGGGATGAGATATGAGACAGAGACTGTAAGACTGTTTTGATTTTAAGAAGCTTTTTCAACCCCAAATTTGTTGCTTTCTCTTGTTTGAAACAAAACCCATCGACCTCCAGAAATGCTGTCGCTTAACTGTCTGCGTTAACCCGTAGTCTGACTTGGAGGTGCAAAGGCAGTTCCTTGGGCTCTGAACTAAGCAGCTGCATGCTCTCAGCCGCACGCACATGAGGAGGAGCAGGTGTCTCAGCCTTAAGGGTGGGCTGAGAGAAGAATTTAACATTATGCTGTAAGTTTTTAAAATGGCATGGCCGATTGCTTTGTGTGCATACAGTGACATGTGCACGGACAAGGCATTTGTGAACATCAGCGCCCAGTGAAGACAGCAGTGGGTGCACGCACGTAGCTGTGTGTGAGCGGTGGTTGCAGGGCGGCTGTCTCCGTGCAGTCCTAAGAAGATGTCCCTTCATGTTAGTGATTGATAACTAGGCTTTTACTGGTGGCTTTACTGTAAATTAATGCTTCTTAGAAGATCTTGCTGGAAAAAACACCACTTTATATAGAGGAAAGCTGAATAACATCTTCCTCACTGGAAACAGACAATGGGATGTTTTTTGTCTCGGCAAGCTGCTGAGCTGGGGGGGGGTCTGGCCAGTTTGGCAGCTTCGTGGGAGCGTTACCTGTTTACACACCCCTGCCTTCTTGTGACCTGCTCCCAGCTCTGGGCGAGGAGAGAGACCTTTGAACGGTGCCTGTTCCTGCCATAACTGCCTGGGTTGTGATAAACTTCATGTGTTTCTGCTGCCGCTGTTTTCTGTAAGCTCCTGTGTTCTCTCCTTGACGGCACAGCCTAAACCCGCTCCTCCGTGTGAAGAGGCCAGTGTTGTACCTTACTCCATGAAAGATGGGCATGACGAGTGGGCTCGGAACGGCTCTGTGTACCGTGGCTAGGGCAGAGCGGTTGCTAGAAGACTTATCACTGCAGGTCCTAAGCATAGGTTTACATTTTCTTTTAATCAGACTCCCAAGGAAAATGTTTCTGTGGCTCAATTCCAGTGGGAACTGGAGTTTGGATTTGGCTATTCCCCCTGCCCTGTTTGTTGTCCAGTCAGCGTCACCATTTGGAAGTTCCAGGGTTAAATTTCCTTGTCTGTTTTTGTCGTTCAATTATTTTACCTTTAGCCTGGAAAAACTCAAGTGATCCCCCATGCAGTGTGGAACAGAAGTGACAGATTTTTCTCCAAGCTGGTAACGTGCACCAGGAAGCGAGCCCAGCGGGAGCAGCCCCTTCCCTCCCTCCCCTGGCCGGCTCTTCTGCCTGTAGCGTATGCTTTTTTGGGAAGGAGGGATGGAGAAAATGGTCTTCCAGTGGAAGAGACAAATTGGTGGTTGCCTCTCCGAGCCCCGCAATCCCTCCTCGGGAGGCTCGCCTGTGCTCATACAGGAAGCCAGCTCTGACTGTTTCAACCGCAGGACCAATTAGCTCAACCACAGTCCATCGCAGTTAAACACTTATTTTCAATGTATGTGCTGGGAACAAATATTGCCCAGAAAAAGATTTTTTTTGTGGTTGTGTGTTTTGTTTTTTTTTTCTTTTTTCCTCTTCCCCACTGTGGTGCTGTTGCTATCTGTGAATCCGGAGCATCTCTTCCTCTTGCAGCAGAGATGCAACATGTTGTTCTGCGTGGGAGCTCCGGAGCTGCTCTTAACCGCTCGTAATCACAGCAAGCGCCGAGGCAGTGGGTGGAAGGACGTGAGCTGGCAAATGCTGAAGCTGTGTGTGCCCTCTGCATCGGCAAAACAAATGAAAGCCTGAAGAATAACTCTCTTTCAGGAGGCCGGCACGGTGTCAGGGCTCGTCGTCAGTGCTGTGGTGGCAGCTGTCAGCCAGTCTCCAGCATTGCTGGAAGGCCAAAAGCTGCCTAAATATTATCTTCTGTAGCAGAATACCAGTGCTGTCGCCAGCTGCGGGGAGAGACGCAGCCCTGTCTCCGAGTGCCCCCGCTGTCCCCAGTCCTGTCGTCTCGAGGCACCGCCGTGCAAACGAAGTGCTCTGGGGACGGGGCTGTTTTTCTGGCTGCAGGGGCGATGGTCACGCTCGTCTCCTTTCCTTCTCGTGCTCCTTTGGCTCGGAGGTTGGGAGGGGAAGAAATGGCGTGATGCTAAATTGGCTTTCCCTGGGTTGTGCAATTAAGAGGCGGAATTTGGAAGGCCGTGGGACTGAGGCAGATGGGCAGGGCGTGGGCATGCTGTTTCCACCCCGCCTGTGTGGGGCAGGGGCACATTTACGTGATTAACTTTGGTTATTCGGGACACGTCCTGGGTACGTTTCAGGCTGTGGACGGGAGAAGCTGCCCTGCTTGTTTCAGATGAACTGCAACCCTTAGAAATAACATCGTCCTGTCCCGTATTTGTGTTTTGATGAGGTGGGGCCTGCGCATTCATGCACAGCCTGCTTGTTTCTCCCCTTCCCCATGTCTTGAGTAGCTGCAGCGAGCTCTGGGTTTATACCTGAAGCTTTGCATTTGTATTCATGTATCGTGGAAGTGTCAGATGGGTAAGAGAGCTCGTCTCTGCTCCCAGAGCAGCTCAAATGAGGAAAAAAAAAAACAAACAAACCCCAAACCTGAAGGTGCTGCTTCTCCTCAGTCCCAGCCATGTGCTTTCCTTTCAGAGCCCTCTTCTGAGGTGTAAGTGGCCGTGCTCGCCTCCGACTTGTGACAATTGGATGCACAAGGTGAAGCCTTTGGAGCCCTCAAAAATGGGGTGACAGTGGAGTTTTTCAGAGGACTAGGGGAGAAGGGTGTCAGTGAGAACCGCAGGCTTCTCAGACACATCCCTAGTCGCCGCTCTTGGCTTGCGGGCTGACCAGGGCCCGTGGGGTTGGGGTTGTGGAGGCACCATTTTGTTTAGATGTTCAGATTCCTTTGTGAAGCCAAAAAGCATCGGTCTCCCACACACATGAAATTCCAGAGATGTCAGACAGCTAGAGAGAGGTTCCCATGGAGCACCCTGCCTCAGGGCCCTTGCCCTCTCTGGCTCGCACAACCTCAAAACCAGATTGTCGCAGGGAGCTGCGGAGCCGGAGAGCCTGGGCTGGATTTCCATGGAGGGACCCGAGGCTGCTCCTGTCCTCTCCTCGCCGCTGCGTGAGGTGCTGTGATGAGTCTGTGCCACCGCTGCGTTACGTGCGCAAGGAAACACGCGGGGAATGCGTTCGGAGTCCTCCACAGGCAAGGAGCGTTTCGGCTGGTTCTCGCTGTAACAGAGAGGCAGGACGCATCCCTCAGCTTCTGCTCGGCTGAGTTCATCTCTGCCTGCGAAGGACTGTACAGGCATGCCTTCTTCGAATGTAAGCGGGTGTGAAGCATGTTCTCAGAGCTTGTGTTGTTCACGCTGGAAAATCAAACCTTCCCGCAGCAGCAGCCAGGGTTGCTCAGATCAGTCGTCGGGAGAAGAGGCTGACCACGCTGTATTAAATAGCGTACGTATTCCTGTAGGTGCCCGGTGCCTGCGGAACAGCACTGCGGTCACAGGGCAGCGCCCGTCAGAGGGGCATCGCTGGGTCTGTGGTCCAGAGCCTGCTTACGGAGGGCTGCTCCGGGCCTTGGATCCTAATCCAAGTTGATCCTGGCTTTCAGCTCTGCCACAGTAGAAGGGCTGCCAGAGCCGGCCTCCCAGGAATGCTCTCCTTCCCCTGTCTTCTGCAGCAAGGGTGTTTCCAGCTCGTATTTGTGAACATAGATTTATCCTATATTTTCATACAGAGCAAAGAGTCTTTTCAGGTTATATTTTTGCTATATGCATTTTTCAAATAGAGGTTTTCTATTCTTTTTTCTGTTGCCTTGAGTCTTCAGATTAAAGGTATTGTGTGCTAATACACTTCAAGGCTTTCTGAAGGCATGTGTTAATAGGATGTATAGCAGTCAGCTTATTAGCATGATGACTCTGGTTTAGCTCTTGGAGCTGAGTGGTTGTGGTACGTAAAACTTCTTGTTCTGGTGTCTTCCAGGCAGTATCACAGGGAGACTTGTCCAGTAGCTGGAAGTGCTGTTTGTGGAGATGCTGTGAGATGGCTGCATAAGGCAGACTGGGAAAAAAAGCATACGGTGGTGACCAAAACTCTTGGGTTCCCATTATATCTCTGTTCCCTTGTCTAAAAATATATTGAATACTAGTATTTATTGTAATTGGGCAATAAATTCTGGAAACGTATGTGGGAATTAGCTATGTTTATTTTAAGTGGTAACTAAAACAAATAATGTTGGTGGCTGATATCCAGCATGGCTTGTTCGGCATGTTGGGGATCCAGATCCTTTTTTCCTTCTTCAACATTTCTTTTAAGCTGCCCCAAACGTTTTCCATGCCTCCTCTTAGGGGTAGGTACTCAATATCTCTCTTGGCTTTGTCCCACAGCCATTTGTGTTTGCCAAGTGTCTCCCCCTCCTCTTCCTCAGGGAAGGATGGTGGGGAAGGGGAGAGGTCCTGCTGGCCAGATCAGTTGAGGGCGAGCTGGGAATGCATCTGCTGCCTCGGGTGAACTTGGGAAAGTCTCTTACTAGATAAGGTGATAAGATTAGTCTCTTGTCAGGGTTAATTGTGAAGTTCCATTAAACTGAAAGCCTCAGCACCTTCTGAATAAATAATTTTGAAAATAAGCTAACTGGGGTAGTCTGGTGTGTTCTTGTTTGTCCGTAGTTTGGGCTCTTTTTAAACAGACTGAAGGAAAAGTTACGTTTGTGTTTTGGACTTTGCTTTCTTGGTTTTGAATGGCTCACGGGGGATGGAATTCTCAGGCTGAGGAAAAGCTGAACTTTCTCATCCTTTAAGGTCATTTTGGAGGAAATGTCTCTCATTTTTGGTTCCATAGTTTTCTCTGTTTTAACCAACTTTCCTTATTCTCAAAGGCAACACTCATGTTTGCAAAACATTGTGTGCATAATGCCCGGCAAATCCTGTTTTGCTCCTTTGTAAACTCTCACCCAGGGCTTGTGATAGGGACAAAATACATGTTTAATACTTTCTTAATTAAGAAAGACCTCACAATTAATTGATTAGGCTCTATAAATGTTATACGGAAATTGCTAAATAACAGCTTAAGAAAAGGGAGCATGTGGGAATTTTGCTTTTAGTGTAAAAAGTCAGAGTGGAATTTAAGCCAGAAACAGTCAGTTTGTTTGCAGAGATTTAAAACTGATGTTGCATTCACAGGTTGTGGATGTATCATCTTGGATGTATGTTGTGTAAGAGAAGATGAGAGGCTTTACTGTCCCTTCAGACTTGGCTCTGAAAGTCAGGAAAAACTGGTGTTTTAAGCCTGTGCCAATTCATTTGATTTTGTAGATGTGTGTAGGATTTTTATTTTATAGTTTGTGGAGTTTTTTTGTGTGGTGGTTTTTTTTGCTTGTTTTGGGGGGTTTTGTGTTTTGTTTTGCTTTTTTTTAAAGGAGGAAAGGCTGCTGAGACTGAAGCAAAGCTGAAGGCAGTGCCTGCAGTTCAGCCGTTTGCTTGCCAGTGCTAAAGTGAGGAGGCCGGTGCAGAACGGGAACACGTCGAGCGCGCAGATCCCCGCTCCTGGCTTGCTGCTGGGAGCGCTCCGCGTCCGGCGTATTGCTGGGGTACCGGTACAAGGTGTGCCGCAGGAATGGAAACGCCGCTTCAGGACCAGTAACTTTGATACAGGAAAGCAGTTAAGGAGTTTGCCTAAGGAGTTCCTCTCTTGAAAGGAGTTTTGCTTTCTCACTTGAATCCCTGTCCACCTTCTTAGGGGTTGGTGACTACAGTGCGTGTTCAGCACGCTGGATTTTTACAGGTGTGCAGCAGAGCGTTTTCTTCCCCGAGACTAGCCTGGGGCATGTGGGATGTTGTGAAACATTGATACTGGACCAGTGATTTTTTATTTTTTTTTCAATTGTTGTTTTCCCAAGATGCTGAGCAGTGCTCTTTGCAATGCACTCACTGGTCACGGGGTTTATGAACAGCTCTTAAAAATGAGTCCAAAAGCTTTCAAGAAAGGCATGACTTCAGGCAACATAACCTTCAGGAAGCGCTAAAGGAGAAAACCTCAGCTTTTGAGTCTTCTTGCCTCTGTGATGTAAAGTGGCTTTCATTTTTATCTGGTGGGTCCTGGTGGTGATTCCGTATCTGGTTTCTTCAGTGATGTTTTTGCCTGCCTGGGGCGCAGCTGGGAGCCGGGAGGGCTATGAATAAAGGCTCGAGTGTCTGGGAAAATTCTTGGCATTCTTAGGAGAGCCGTTTAAAGTGGGGCTGGGAATTGTGTTGTTTTGGTGTGAGGTTTTTGCTGGGGGACTTCAGTGTGGAGTGGGAGGTGGTTGTTGTGAGCATGAGGTGACTGGCGGACATGGTGTAGGTGGAGGGATGGCTCAGATGTGGCTGCGCTCCGGTGTGTTGGAAAAGAGAAGGAAGAGAAGGCCCCTGGGGCTTTACCCTGCTGTCGCTGGAGGGAAGAGCAGCGTTAGGCATGGCAGTGTTATCATTTATGGTTCTTTAGGGGAGAACGCTGTTGCCCTCCCGGCACAGGCATAGCGAAGGCAGAGTCGCTCACGCCATCTCAGATGCGTCCTGTTTGACTGGCCACATCCTGCCACCGGCATGAACCGGAGCGAGAGGGACCAGGGAAGCTGAAGCACAGCAGGTTGCTACTGTAAGACAAGTGGTAAATTGGCATAAACCACACATCTAAAATTTTCTCTGTGGACTTATTTTTTTCTTCCTTTTTTCTTCCCCCAGCCTGTTATTAAGTGCTCCACGATTGGGATCTGGAATTTTAGGCACGTGCTTAAGATTAACTGAAATCCTTCAGAGTTGTGTATGTGCTTGCACTTTGCAAATCTGCTTGAGATTAGGTGGCATTTAGATGTGACAACTTCAGCCTAAGAGGTGCCGAGATCTCCACTGGCCAGCCCCAGCTGAAGGTGTCCTTCCTTTCATCTCCAGTGCCAAAGGCACCCACGAGGTCATGCTTACTACACCTAAGCCCTCTGTTGAGACTTACTGTGCTCAGCATCCTCTGACTGTTGTTAGACAACCTCGAATCTGGTCTCGCTACCTCTCTTAGGCCACTCTTTCTGCTTAGCAGACAGCAAAGTGCAAGCTCATTTGTTGATACTGTAAAACATCTAATAGTCCTTAGCCTGTAAGTACAGGAAAGACTATTTTGATGTGTGATAGTGTCTGTTTTGAATGTGGCTAGCACCATAGAGATGCTTTTCAAACGTCAGGTGTGATGTTGCTGTTACTATCCCTCAGCTGCTGAGCTTGGCAGAAGCAGTATTTTCTTCGTGGAAACTTGAGTCTGTACTTGCTGCTGTTTCTTTGCAAAAGTCAAGTGGCATTTGTTGAGTCAGTATTCAGAGATGGGGTAGGATCTCCTGAGAGAGGTGATTTGCCAGATTTTTCTGCATTGATCCAGAAACTGGACCAAGCCACGGGGAGCGCCTGCTTGGACAAAGAAGCTGAATTTGGCTTCCGACGCTGTTTGCCCAAAGGTCTCTAGGGAGGTACTGAGCTGCTCCGTGACTCAGTGTAGTTGTGACGTGGTGATAAAACTACCAGTGCCTCTGTAAGGAATCTTGCAGTGATGGGTGTTTGGAGGAGGTCCCCTCAGCACCGCACAGTTGTGGGGTTGGGGTAGGGACCCCGCGTCCGCTGGACCCTGCAACAGGCCTCTCTGGTCCATGGTTTGTGGGCAGTTGGACTTGCCCTACTGCCTGAACTGCCCGGTCTGAGAGGGGCAGGCAATGCCTGCGGCTGCCAGCATGGCTGCTCGGGGTGCCGGGGTGCATGAGCCTGTACGTGGGACCAGCTTGCTCTGTTTGGATTCAATAAACAGCCAGATCTCATTCAGTCCTTTCTCTGCTCAGTTGCAAATGAGACTCCCTGCACCAGGACTGAATAATTTCCCGATTCTGTGCATTTCCATTCAGGAGACAAGGGAACAGCATCCTACAAACCCCACTGGTATACGTATTAATCTCTGTGTTGCATGTACTGTTGTGGATTGTGGACGGGGAATCGAGAAGGTGAAGTCATTGCTTTGTGACTAACAGCAGTCCCCAGCTGTGCCGGGTGCCGAGCTGGCCCCTGCAGAGCGATGACCGCTCCGTTCCACCATGGGACTGCTGCCAATGGCATCGCAGCCGTGTGGAGCGGGGCCCATGGGAGCTTTCCCTGCTCTTCCTCTCGCTGATCTCTGAGTCGCGTTGAACGGGGAGTTGCAATCTGTCTGCTAGCGCTGTTTTATCTTTATGTTTTGATTTGCTTGTAAATTGGAAGGGAGAGGATCTGTCTGTGCTCTTGCACTTTGCAGGATGCCTGGCACGCTGATCTGTGACTCCACATCTGTGTGTGCTACCGCAGTGCGAAACGATGCGCCCGTGGGTGTATCCAGTGCTACAGAGCTACTGCGCGGCGTTGGTGTGAGGGTAACGGACTGCTCCCGGGTTGGAGGGGCACCCATGCTGCAAAGTCCTGGAGGATTTGGTATTATTTAAGGTCAAGGTGTCATCCAGGATTGAGGAATTTATAAACAAAAGTGTGCCTCTGTAGTGGGAATTGAAGCACTTTGGAAAAGTGCTGTGCAGATGTTGTGTTGTTGCCTCTTGCTATTTTGTCAGTGTGTGAAAAACGTAAATGGAAGAAGCCTGGGAAGAGAGGGACCTGGAATAGTACTGCCTGTGGGCTCTTGGAACATGAAAGCTCTCGTCCCGACAGCCGTGCCTCTCCCCTGTTTGCGGGGTTGGCCTTTGGGGAGCTGCAGCCTGGGCACAGCTCGGGGACCTCCCCGGTCGGTGGTGCGAAGCCTGCGGAGGTGCCGGAGGGAGTATTTGGGAGCAATGAATACCTTTGGGTTGAAGGTCATTGCTCACGTGTAAACCCTTTTCATTTAGCAGAAAGAAGAAAGGACTGAGTTTCCCCTCCTTTTTCCCCTGTAGGACTTTGCTGTTTTGTCTTGGAAAAGGTCAGCAGTTCATCTTACTCATGTTTTGTCGGGTCTTAGAAATGGGGAAAGGCACCTTAGGTACAGAAGGGTGCTGTGCTAGTCCTCAGGGTATAAAACCAGGAGTCTTCACTCAAGTCATGGTTTAGCTGATAAACAGCTAAACCATGTCATTTTTGGGTTTCGCTCTTGGTTTTACGGGACGTATTCACAAGTTGCTTGTATGCTGATGCGTCTGCTGTAGCAGGGCCCACATTACAACTCCCATCATGCCAAGTTCTTAAATGGTGATATTTATTTATTTTTTAAAAAAATAAATATCACCATTTATGATTGTGGCATTCAGTTACACTTTTGTTTACCCATATGTTTTCACCTGCTTTCTTCAGGAAAACAAAAACGAGGGTTGTCTGAAGCAGAAAACACAAGCATATGTCACCAAAGAGCATTTCTTGTTGAGATTAATTGAAAGATGATAATTATCGATATAATTTTTCTTTTTTTTAACTAACCGATGTCAGAATGGTCTTCTATATGCAAGGTCCAGTCTGTTCCTAGTGCTCCTGGTGTGAAAGCAAGGAGAACAGGGGCAGCAGATCTAAAAGCAGAGTGGGCTGCTCTGTTCTGCAGCAGGACCCAGCTAGGAAAACTGTGTGCTTGGGGGGCAGCTGAATGGGGAGCCGATCTCGCTGCTGACATCCCCCATGGGCTGCGCAGGCAGTGATAAAGTCACTTTTCCTGGGAGAAGTTGCTGAAAAATGTAATGGTGCAGAGTGAAACAGATGCTACTTTGGAGGTGAAGCATGAAGAGACTGGAAAAAAGAGGAACTGTGATCAGATTTTTATTTTTTAAAGGATTGTAGGCACACTGGTTGATGCTGTAGCCCGGGCCACTTCTCCTCACAGGTTTCTTTAATCCCTCTGTCTACTAGGAGGAGCCTAATTAACATGCGAATACTGTGTTGACCCTCTTATAGGGATATGGATTTGGTGTCTCTCTGTTTCTCTGCTGCCTTTTCTTGTCTCACTTGTAATAAAGGGCCAAATAACATATCATCTTCTACAGATGTGGTTTGTGGCCAGCTGCCCGCAGCGATGCTGCCCCTGCTCCCTCCCAGCCCTGCAGTCCTGTTGTATGGCACGGTTTGTGGGACCCTGCTGTGGATGGGCGTAGGAAGCTGATGTGGGTTTGAAACACTGTTTTCGGTTCCCTGGGCAGCTTTGTGCTGGTGTGGCCACAGGAATGGGCCAGCATGCCGTCGTGCATCCCAAGTGCATCCCCAGCCTCCGGCGGAGCATGTCCAGGAGCTGGGGGGGCTGGTGCCTTGCAGCAGGTTTGAAGCACTATGGTTTGGAGGTTTCTTTTCAGTTCTTGTGGTACTCGGCTAAGTGTGGCCATCTGTGCTACCAAGGGCATGTCTGTCTTTCTGCTGCATGCCAGGAGAAGGGTCCTGTGATGTAGCTGTCAAACCAGAGCCAAAGATCGATTTCCCTCCGGGATGGCTGTTGTTCCCATGGCCGTGCCCCCAGATGCCATTTGTGTCACTCTTGCCTTGACAGACTCTGCTTCTCGGCCTGGCCAGAGCATCTGTGAAAACGTTTAAAGGACTTTCGATTTGAAAATTAATAAATTCTACTCTGACCTTCTGATGAATCTTTTGTTTCCCACAAAATTCCAGATTCAAAATACCAATTATCCCCTTGTCTCTCTAATTAAAGCCCTGAAGATCAGTCCAATGCACAGAAGATCTTTAAAGAGTGTGTTCAAAGGCTCCAAGTAAAAGCCTGGTAGCTGCCCATCATAGGGTGCCGTTAGTGACCCAAGAAGTGATGTTCAGGGCTGCAGCAGCTGTTTCTGGTGGAGGCCATCACAAGCTCTTAATTACCGTGTTGCGAAATGATCAAATGAGCTTGAGGAAAGGTTGGCTGCCCCATGGTTATTTGCAGCCCCAGGATGGAGTCTTGCCTGGTGAGAAGCGGGAGAGTCTCGTGTCTCCAGGCTGTGAGACGAGGGACCTAACCCTCATCGGTCGTTGCAGAGACCGGGAGTGTTGCAGAGACCAGCGCGACTGGAAAGGGCAGGGCTGTGTTTCTGCCTGGCTTTCGCCATGGCCGATCCCACCCAGCTCTGCCACGTACCCTGCCTGCTCCGGTCCTGCAGGGCAAGCGCATCGATGGCACCAAAGGTGGAAAAAGCCCTACTGAAATCCATAGCTTTTGTTGGAAACAAAAACACCACGACAACACGCAGACCCCCATTGCTGCATTACTGCTGCCCTCATTTATTGCAGCGTGAGTATTCTGGATTGATTATTTGTGCTGAGCGTTGCAAACTGGCTCCTTCCGCTGGAAAGAATTCAATTTTGAGTGTGACCTTGTTGTCTTTACTAGGAGGTGAACCGTGTCAAGCTGTCCTTCAGCTGGGCTGGGCAAGCCGGAGCTGGCCAGAAGGGTTAGTCTTTTGGGGTGAGACTCACACATGGGTTGCAGGTAGCTGAAGTGCTGGTGGTTGCTCATCAGGATGGTGGGTGGGTGGGTGCCTCTCCACGGCAGGTCAACACCCCAAACAACACAAGTGAGCAGAAAAACTTGTGGTATTCACAAGGCTGTCAAATTTGTAAGCTCAGTGGATTGGAGGGAAAGAATAAAAGAGAGAACTTTTTTTTCTCATTCTTTTCTTAATCTTACTACTTTCCAGCAGTTGTTGCTGTTTGTCCTAACACAGCAACAATAGCAAAATCCCTTTGGAGGTTGAATGACAGCTGAACGCGCTGCAAGCACAGCAAATTGTTTTCTGCTTTGGTATTGGCAGCGTCTTGAAGTTGAACCAGATTATTATTGCTGCTTACAGAAGTAAAAGGAAACTGCATTTCAAGGTCACTGACAAAAATATTTCACTGAAGTTTGGCTTGTTGGTTTAGCAGCTTTAAGAGATGGCGAGCAGTTTTGAGTAAGTGTATTCTTGTCCCGTAATGAACAGCAACCAAACGCCAGAAAAAGAAGAGAAAAAGAAAGCCCTGGGTGAACAGATTTGGGTTTCCTCCGGCTGAAGCATGACTGCATTCTCAATGCAGCCTTGCCTAGCTGGAGCCTATTTTAAAATGCAGCCTTGCCAAGCTGGAGCCTATTTTAAAATCCGGAGCAGTGGTGCTGCCTGTTGCCTGGAAACCTCCTCCCAGCCTCGGGCACTCTCAGCCTAATCATAGCCATCGGCAGCCTTTATTTATTTCCCATCCAAAATGTCATCCCAGGCTTCTGGTTTGTGTTTTTGTTTGCTTGTTTTTGTTTAGTATTTTAAATGAAAAGACACAAAGTGTAACTGTCAAACTCGGTGACTTTCTGTGGGAACGGCTTGCTTGGCTGTCACCGCATTGCAGCGATGGGAACGGGCGTTTCAAGCTCTGTAAGGTGGTGGCTCGGAGGGGCACGGGGGGAGAGGAGAAGTCGGGGCTGAGGGGATGGGGCTGAGAGCCCGAGGAAGCCCCCCGAGCTCTGCTGATACATGCAGTGTCTTCCTGCGCCTTGTGAGAGTCTCCACCTTAAGGGGAAAAACAAACCTAAAGAAGTCTGAGCCCTTTCCCAGCACATGTGTGTCCCAAGTTCACCTTCGCGCTGCGGTTGCACCATCCTGAGCCGGATCGGTGGTTCGGCATTGGGCTACCTGGATCAGCATGGATCACTTGTCTCCCTGTGGTGGGGGTCTGTCCCTGCAGAGGTGTTAGTCTGAGCTTTACATCTCTGTGTGGGGACAGGTGAACAGAAGAAAGTTTAACTTTGAGGTTTCCCTGGCTTTGGGGCCCTTTTAAATTCACCTGAACTCTTGGCCACCTTAAAACCTTAACTGATGCCATCTCTCCCACAGGAAAACTTCAAATCATTGCTATTTCCGCTTAGTTAGTGAGCACGATCGATCTCGGTGGGATGAAACAGAATTGATCGCAGGAGCCCAGCTGTGATTTGGTTTTGTTTCTGTCCAGGGAGTCCCTTGGGAGAGTGCTGGGCTAAAATCATCTGAAAGTTGGTAACAAATGCTAACCAGGACAGCCAGAAGGTTTGTACGTGAGGCATAGGAGCTGCTTCAGCTGTTCACAAGTTGTTCTTGTGATTTAGATGGTTTGCTTTTCAAAGCTGAGAATATTTGTTCTACCAAAGGCAGAACTAAAGGAGGCTTTGACTCGAGATGCAGTCGAACAAAGGTTCGTGTTTTGTTTAGCGATCTCATTGCAGGCATAGAGCAATACGTGAGCCTTACCACATCATTTCTTTTATTTTCCTCTTGAGTTAATGTAAAGTTTGACAGCCAGCTTAGGCTCTTCTCAGGGTGTGCTCTTGTCTCGCAGTCTTAGTGCTGGGATGTTAAGTCCAAATTGTCAGGGACAGACAGAGCCAGAGCCAGGCAAATGGCAGACACTTTTTCCATCCCCATCTTGCACTGTGTGCTGGTGACTAAGAAAAAGGGTCATTTACCAAAGAAACTCTGAGGGTGAATGAATCGTGCTCTGAAATCACGTATCCTTGCTTCTCCATGGAAGGGTAAGAGTGCTTGAGAGGCTGTAGGGACAGGGCTCTGGTCCCTGGGTTCAGGCAGCGTTGCTTGGCTGTGTAGAGAGGTGGTAACATCAGTTGAAATATTTGTGCAAATCCAAACTCTGCTGTTTTTAACCCCTAGAAACACAAATAACCCTTCTGTCAACTCCTCTCTTCTGGACATTATAGCTGATCTGGTCTGCCTCTCTGTATAGCACAGGGCATAGAACTGTTGTCTCCGGGGATGCTTATTGTCTTAGCTTCTAAGCAAAGCTTCCTACAGGTGATGAGCTTCGTCTTCCTCTGGGGGAGGGAGGAGACAGAAGGAAGAACAAAGTGCACACGGGGGAGGCAGGAACAGGAACAGCAGAGAAACGGTGGAAAATTGTGTGGTCACAGATGGTAAAGCAAGAGGGTTCCTCGCCCTGCCTGTGCGACCAGCACCCCTGAATGCCTGAGCGAACAAATCCACGCTGCTTGTGGCAACAGCAAAGCAAAAAAGATCAAGTACTCTGGGGAAAATGCAGGCTGTCGAGCTGAATTCGGTGCTGGAGGGTTTAAGAAAATAAAATAAAAAAGGATGAGGAGACGTGAGTGCTAAAACACACAGTGGTGGGTTTTCCTCTGTTAATCTCTCCCAGCTGCATGTAGTTGGAGCTCATGCTAGTGTTTTCTTTTCTTTGTAGCCTGGTAGCTTAGCCGTCCCAATTCCCCATTAAGATCAGTATTTTCCCCTCTCTTTTCTTTTGTTGGTGGCCGTTGAAGGATTTGCACTGTGGCATGCCGAAACACAAGCTCCTGCGGGCAGCGTTAGGGTTTGTGTCCGTGGCTCTTGCCTGGGAGGGTGGTTATTTCTTGGGCTTTGTGGTTCCTCTCATCAATCTGCCGTGCGATCTCAATGCAGTTTGCTAATCTGGCTTCTTCTCCCCACCAGAATGAAGAGAAGAGGAACCTTTCCCTGGGAGGCCATGTCGGCTTCGACAGTCTCCCCGATCAGCTGGTCAGCAAGTCTGTCACGCAAGGCTTCAGCTTCAACATCCTCTGTGTGGGTGAGCACGGGTCTCTGCAAACAGACGTGGGCTGAGCCGGCGGCGCGGTGAGGTTGGGACCGGGATTTCTTGTGTGTCCTGCTGCACCACGGGCCTTGACAGGGACTTGAAGCAAGTCAGAAATGCCTGGTGACTTTCACAAGTGACTGTTGGAGACTTGTTGTTCAAAATTAGGGGGAGTTTTAATATATTGACTTTCTGCCTTTGGTGAGGAGTGGGGGTAGAAAACGGGTGTGGGGCTGCCCGGCTCTGTGTGGAGCTGAGCTACTGCCGCAGGTGCAGAAGCTGCAGAGAGCGGCAGGGAGGTCCAAGTGGCTGAGCCTTGCGGATCAAACCAGAAGAATTTCCATAATCTAAGATGAGGTCTTGCTCATCTCCTCCGCCGCAGGAGCTTTGCAATAGGAAGGATTAAGGGAAGATTGTATGTGGCAAGTTAAATATTTCCATCTGCAAACTGGGGTGGCTGGCATGAGCAGCTTCTCGGTGAATATGGTGTCCAAGTAGATGCAGTCAGATGCAGCATGTGTTAGCTGAGAGCTGCTGGTGGTCACTGAGTCGTTTCTCAGTGTAAGCCTGCGCCCCAAAGCTAGGGGTAAGAGGTTTGTATCTGAGCTGTCCCAGGTTGATGCTTTCCCGGGGTAAGTCAGAGGGCTTGAAGCATCACCATCTCTGTGCTAGGAAAGGGAGAAGGAGTGTTCCTGGTTTTATTTATTGTAAAGTATTTATCTTGAAGATTGTGAGCAGGTGCAAGGGGCTGACTTTAAAATAACCTCATTATATTCTTGGGTTTTAATTTTGATATTGACATGATCTAGCAGGCGATGCTGGCTGGAGTACTAGAAACCAATTCTTTCCAGTGATGAGATGAGCATTATTTTTACCTTGGCTGGTTCTTGTATTGTGTATGAGGTCTGAAGTATTGTAACCCACCAGACCAGCAGAAATACATCCACAGACAGCAGCTCCCTGCATGGCCCTCAATCTGCCCAAAGAGAACATGGCTTGATACAGACTGTGCAGTGAAACCCTGACAACTTTCACAGGGTGCTTGTGCCATACCTAAGCCATTTTCACGTGTCCAAACCCCAAGTAAAAAGCATGGCTGAAATCACAGTTGAGCTTCACAGGCTTGTTCCTTAGCAGAAGGGTAACTGTAGCAGAGGGCAGTATGTTTAATGAATGTTGTTCTTGGGGACACCTGGATGGATACTCCTGCATTCTCATCTGGCCATACCATTTGTGAAACATGGGAGAAAAATTACTGTGGTGTGGGTTTGTGGGGTTTTGGGGGTTTTATTTTTGGACAAGAGGATAAAAAAATCCCCTGTACCCCTGTTTGCCAGTCCCTGCTCCCAACTGTGCCCCCAACTGAACAGGAGAATGTTGCTGGCTTACGTCAGTAGTGAGTTCTCCATCTGACTCCTTTCACATTATTCTAAAGCACCAGACTGGCGTCATTTCCTTGCGCAACTCTTAGCCGCAGCTGGTCGGAAGCGGTGTGTGCCTCTGCCCTATTCTGAGCACCACGAGGTTTTTATTCTCCAGTGAAGAGCAGAACCTGCAGTGCTTGAAGAAGGAAAAAGCCCAAACCCCTTGGCATCAGGCATGGCACCTCCCTTGAACCGAAGCTTTCTCACCCTCCTGCTCTCCCATCGGCGCGTCCACTGTAGGGCTCCTGGGAGGTGGCTGGGTTCAGCGGGAGGGGCTGTGCTCGGCAGGAGCAGTGCCTGTCACGCCGGAGGTGTAGCATGGTGGGCTGCCTGGGAAATGAGCGGGGGGTAGGAGGGTATTTCCTTGGATTTTTGCCTCTGCTCCCTTGGCCAAGAGAGCTGTGTGTAATGCATGAGGAGTTTAAATGGAGCCCCTTTGAGGCCAATCTGGAAAATATCAGTCTCGTTTCATTACCAGTTCAAAGCCTTTCTGGCTCACAGACAGCCTGTGAGCCAAATATTCTGGGATGGAGCTTGGTTTGTGATGCATCCCAGGTGTCCTTCAATGGCTGTTGGAACAGGGGGGCTACATATGGGAAACTTCTCCTAATCTTGTCCCTACTGGTTCTCCAAGAACTGTTCTCTCCCCACCAAGTTTCTCTGCCATCCCCTCTTGGCTCCATGTTCTCTCCCTCTGTGTATCTCAGAGGCTCAAGTTGGCAGATTTTTTTTCTACTACTGGAAGGATGAGGATGCCTCAGGAGTGCCCTGCCTCAGTGCTTCAGCTCAGCGCTCTGCTGAGGTCTGTAGTAAAAATGCACCGTGGAACCTGGCCGCTAAAAACCTTGTCATACTTTGGCCTCCATGTCACAGATGCTATATGGCATTTTGGTATTGGTTTCACCTAAACAGCAGTTTTGTCTTGGCATGGGGCAACACGGCAGCCTTGAAGGAAGCAGAAATACTGAAGGGAAGCTCCAGAAATCAAGAGCAATGAGAAATGAAACCAGCTAGGTTGCAAGATCTCTCTGTGCAGCTGTAGCTCTTCAGAGCAGAGCAGCACCTCTTGCTCTCTCTGACAGCTGCTGTCTTGCTGAGGTTATTTGGATGTCCATGAAAGCTCATGCCTGATGTGATGGAAGAGTTCGTTGCTTATTTCCTTCAGGTTGGCCAATTCTGTTTGCTGCACAGGTGGCTCTGTTGTCTCAACGCATAGACTTGCTGTCTGTGGCATGTCTGTGCAGAATGGGACCATCCTGGACAGTTTGCACGTACCCAGCCAGATCTCAGCAGCTTGCCCCCTGCCTTTTCAGAAAGGAGAGCAAATGAGCCCCAGAGCTGACTCTGGTGTAGCTGCTCTGTGGATGGAGGGGGGAAAGGATTACAGCAGAATGGGCTTTAGTCCTTTGGCAGTTATTAATGGGACATGTGGGACTACAGGGTTGGGGCTGTGGAAGAGGGACAAGCTGCTTTAAGGCTTCCAGGCAGACCAAAGTTCAGCTGTATGCTGAAATGATGAAACCTTCATCCAGCGTCTTTCCTGCTGTGAAAAGAGATTTTCAGTCTGATGGCAAGTTGTCCTAGCAGGGCCAGAGCTGCCTGCCCGCTGCTTTGCACTGAAATAGGCACCCAGAGTCCCTCCTCAGAGGGGCCTCCGCTCTCAAAAAAGGCAGGCCCCCAGAGACTTTAATGGCAAGATAAAACAAAGAGAGAAAGTGATAGAGAAGCCTGTTAAAGTTGGGAATCTCACAGAAAGGAGTGAGAGGAAACCTCATGGTCAGAGCTCCCTGACCCCTCCACAGCACACAGCACACCCATCGCTTCGTGCTGACCTGCAGTGTTACCCAGAGCTGTCGCTGTGTTTGGGACAGCCAACGACTGACCCAGATAGTCCTTGCCAGTAGGAGCAGCTGAGTTTTACTCCTCATCTGAAGACTCAAAAGACTACTAAAATTGTGCTCTACCCAGCTTCTCTGGTGCAGGATCCCGAGCAAAGTCAGGGTATGTGGAAAGGAAGATAGTGCATTTTGCTGTGCTGTGTGATCCTCACTTGGGGAGATGGGACCAAGGTGCTCTGTGGTAGCTTTGCATTAAGCATGGGAGGCCTTCAAGAACGCAGTTACCTTTGTGACAATTATATGTCTGTCCACAAGCAGTTTGTAGTAATCTTTTGCAGTATAATTTAGTTTTGCTCAGTAATTAACATTCTTTGAAGTACCTGTGACAAACTCACGCTGCAGTGAGCTGCTCATTTCTCCTTCCTAGGTGAGACCGGCATTGGGAAATCCACGCTAATGAATACCCTCTTCAATACCACGTTTGAGACGGAGGAAGCCAGTCACTATGAGAGCGCAGTTCGCTTGCGGCCACGGACCTACGACCTGCAGGAGAGCAACGTCCACCTGAAGCTAACGATTGTGGATGCAGTTGGATTTGGAGATCAGATAAATAAAGATGAAAGGCAGGTCTTGTGCCATCTGCTTGGTGTTTCTGGGCTTGCCTCTGATGCTTAGACATGAACTGCCTGCAGTCCTGCTTGCAGTGTTGCAGAGGAGGTGTCTGTGTTTCTGTTCACGGAGTAGCTCCCTGCAGTGGCTCTGGTCCTGGGGACGAAGCGTAGAGGGAGTTGGGTGAGGAGCCAGAAAGAGAGGTCATAGGAGGTCTTTCCAGCAGGGAATGGTGTCCTCCTGGACCGTGAGCAGTTAACAAGCTGTCCTTGGTGCAGGGTTGGGAATTATCTGTTCTGGCAGTGATCAGTGTCTCTGGACCTGTCTCATTTAATTACACAGACATCTTGTTCAAGCCCCAGGTAAAGGCTTTCTGGGACTCCAAGGTCTCTCCTTGGTCACGTTGCATTGCTACAGCCAGATGGCTCAGCGCTGAGATCTGGGCAAAGTTTGATCGGGGGAAGTAGTTGTCTTTCCATGCTCCACTGTCCTTAGACTTTGCAGTGCAGCCTCAGGAGACTCCAGCAATCTTTGGATTATAAGGTATATGTGTAAATGCTGCACTTTTCCTGTTGTAAGGATAAATTATTTGAGTCTCATAACTACTTTTTAAGTGATATTATGGTATGTCTAGGAGAACTCCTTAAGTCTTTAAACTGTTGAAGTTTGAAGTCCAGTATCTGGGTTGCTAATGGTATGGTTTTAGTTACAGGCCGATAGTTGAGTACATTGATACGCAGTTTGAAAACTATTTACAAGAAGAGCTGAAAATCCGCCGATCTCTCTTCAACTATCATGACACGAGGATTCACGTCTGCCTGTACTTCATCACCCCAACCGGGCACTCGCTCAAGTCCTTGGACCTGGTGACAATGAAGAAGCTGGATAGCAAGGTAAGGAGTTGGAGACTATGGTCCCTCTCTCTCGAAGTGGTGATGCTTCTGTCAATATTGATTGTCACGTGGAAGGTTTTGTTCCTTCCATGTAAGTGCTGGACTCTTTCCTGCATGTTAGCTGAGCCGTTTTTAGGACTCCGGTAAAACTGTGACTGCCCTGGTGGTTGCTGAGGTCCTGTGCTTGTTTGCTCACTGGCTTTCCTGAAAAATGTCAGGTGAAAAACCTGTTTTCCAGCTAACTGTATAAAGTCTAGAGCCATCCCTGTAAGAATCTTACCCAGATTAGTTCGTATTTATCAAAGCCATCAACTGCATCTTTATTAGCTCTTCTTTACAGGTGTGCAGGCAAGGGACCTCTGTCAGCAGGGACAAGAGGGGCGGAGAGCCACCAAAACTGTAGATGTCCTAAGGTGGTGGTCAGTACAGAGGAGAAAAGGGCTGAAGAGAAGTGTTGGCTGTGCGTGCTGGTGCCCAGGGAGTGCGTGAGCTGGCACTGTGGTAGTGCCAGATGGTCTGGGTAGGAGATCACAGGATATTCTGAAAATGTAAATACAGTGATAAATTCTCAGGGTCATAGGAATCCTAAAAGTGAGTCGTGAGAGGGTCTAGCTGGGGGTTGTTTTTTTTGTGCATAGGCTATTCTGCCTTAGGGGGCAGTGGGTTCCTTAACCGGCTACCGCCGTTATTCCTGCAGCTCCGAGGAGGTTTCTGACATGCTTTTGGTTGTTGTTGCAGCTGGCTTCCAGAGAGCTGCAGGAGCCTTCAAAGGTCACTAGTGGCAGCAGCATCTCTTCTTTTCTTTGCAAGAATTTCCTGTCTTTCAGGGCAGTATTTTAGCAGCAAGGTGGTTCCTTTCAGATGGCAGATGCTGATCAGCCTACAGAGGGGACAGGCAAGGCAGCTGGGACCCTGCAGGAACTGGGGATCCCCTGGGTTACATCGAGGGAATGCTCTTTTCTCTGGCTGTTGTCCATGTGCAGCTCCATCGGACTTTCCTGGCGGGTAGAGTTCCCCCTCCTGGAGTCCCTGCTGTTTGCCCTCACCACCCAGGGCTGTTGGCCCGCTTTTCCTTGGCCCCGCTCCAGAGCAGGCGCTGGTTTCCCATTGCAGTGGGCTGTTTGTAACCGTGGTGGCCGTTACACTGACTTCGTCAGGAATCCGAAAACTTTCCCTTAAACTCTTGTCTCTTGGCACGGTCCCAGCATTACATCTTCCCAGAAATATGTTTGGAGGAAAGCTTTTGCACGATTCCTCTTGGTGCTGGTGGTCCCACAAAGCTTTTTTCTTCCTTTCCTTCTGCATTCCCTACTTTTCACATCTCCCTGTGGCTGCCTTTAGTGTGGTCCTTGGGTAGTACCAAAATAAATCCTTTGTACTTGTGCAGAGTTGAGAACTTTGTGCGCACACAAGCTTTTTATATTTCTAAACTTCCACTTAAATAGTCCTCTCTGAAGTAATTTTATCCCTTTGCTCTCATCTCCCGTCTTACCACAGTGTGAGAACATCTTGAATTTTGTGGTGTGGTGGCCTCGCAGAAGCAGCACATGGAAATGAATAAGCAAGTAGACACCACTGATATTTTCTGGGTGTCAGGGATTTATGTTGCATTTCTGCATTGGTGTTATCCCAGGATATCAAGGCGCTTTCAGGCGCTCCTTAAAGATTTGTGCATGACAGCGCTGTGCTCCTTTCCCAGTACGCATGAACCACTGGTGCGTGGGCAGAGTGAAGTGGGGTGTCAGCAAACCCCAGGCAGCTTTCTGCCTGCTCCAGACTGGTAACAGCAAGCGGTTACCGTGGCTGAGCAGAGGTGACATGCACTGACTCACGTCTGCAGCCCTGTGAGCACACCCCAACCTGGCTTTCCTCTTGGGAAACTTTATGTGACTGGTGGCCCCTGTTTTACAAGTGAAGAATGGAGCCCGTGGAGGCAAAAGGTGTATCGGAGGCAATGCTTTGCTGCATGCTCTGCTGGCTCAGCCTCTGAGACTGGTTTAACAAGGGCTTGTAGGAACCTGGCTCCATGACACCTTCGCTTTAGCACACCGGTGGCACAGCGTCAGGTGTTGGGCAGGCTTTTGAATCTGCCTGACAATTTCAGTAGTGAATCTTGCCTTTAGTGTGAAGATTACAAAATCCCTTGTGAGCAAAGCCGTTTTGTAAACAGAATCTTCCCTTGTGCTGTAATACAACATCTGGTTGGCTGAGCTCATGGCCAGCTGTTGTCTAGGTTATTCAATTACAGCCAGGGAGCTAGAAGCATCTTCAGAAGTGGTTCTAGGTAGATGAAACGTGGCTGCCTGGCTGGTAGGTGGGAAGCACGTATGACCTGGCAGGGATTGTCTTTCCATCACATTTAACTCGGGAAAAGGAGGAGATAAATTAAATTGCATCTGTGTCAAATGAGAAGGTGATTTATTGATTTAAAATGCAGCTGCGCCCTGGGAAATGATGGCACAGCTGTGCGCTGCCATGGGCATCCCGGGCTCCCTGGTTGTTGTCCCTGGATGGTTTCCTGCCAGCGTGTGCTGTTGATGAGCTGTGGCTAATGGCTTGCCCTTGGTGAGCAGACACGTCCTAGGCAGGTCACTGGCAGTGGGGATGCTTTGGGCCAGTTTGTGCCTCTGCTGTTTGGTTTCCAAGGTGGAATTTGCCTGGTGGCTTCACTGGGACTTGCATTCAGGAACGCTTTGGAGATGGGGAAAAATCCAGCAGTATTTCACAGAGTGAAAATGTGTGTAGCCTTATTATATTAGCAAAATTACTTTCTAACAACTGACTTATTTTGGCACATTCTTTTAAGTTTTTCTTTTGGAGACGAGCAATAAATCTGTGGGCAGACTGACTTGAGACGGAGGTGCGTTTTATGTGTGTGCATGTGAGTTCAGTGCCTTTTCTGAAGCGCAGACTTCCTCTGGTCATAATTCCAGCTCCAGCAAAGACGTCCAGCACGTGGACTGACAGTCAAGGGGACACTGCACCCCTGTCACATTCAGTGGGATGACTCTCCAGTAGTCCACTTCATGATTTTATTACTAGATCTTTAAACAGAGAATATTGCTCTTCCACGATGAGATATAAGAACATTGCTCTAGGATTTTGCCTTCAACCTAAGGTAAGCATTATTTGCGTAAAAATTAAGAGTGGAGAGAGAAACCTCACGCAGTTCTGGCATCGCTTCCTTTTATTGGGTTTTTAAAACCTGTTCAGGAAGGAGAGGAGAGGTGACTTTTCTTCTCTAGCTAGTTGTGTATCAGTTTATTTGGCACTAATCTCCGTGCCACAGACTGTGGCCTTTGTGTAGAAGTGGGTGCGTGGAAGGTGCTGTAGGAGGGCTGGATTAGACAGGCAGTTTGGTTCACTAGCATCTCGTATCTTGTTTCTTTCTTGTTTCCAAACTTTTCCACCCTTTCTCTCTATTGTAAAGGGATGAGCTCATTCTAGACTTAGACAGCTTTTGGGTGCCAATGCTCGGAATCAGAGAAAGGAAAACAGGAAGATAATTGTATGGTGCTCCAGGTATCACTTGTTAATTGTGGGATTCCAGCTTGTGATTTTCCAAGGCATGCACGAAATCAAAATAAGAAGAGTAACAATTTAAAAAATCAAGGAGCTCACAAGGGAGGAAGAGAGGAGGAGGGAGATACACGCAAATGCCATTTCCAGGATTCCACAGTATTGATGTTGGCTGTTGATTATTGGAAATACAAGAACTTGTAAAACCCTTCTGGGTTGTGAACTCTGTGACAGCAAGAGCTGACTGAGTTGCCTTTTCAAAGCACGAGGAACCTGTTTGGAGGGGGCTTGAACCAACCTCGGTTTGCACCTTTGAGTACTGCTGGGGCCGCAGCTGTGACCGCAGAGCCTGCCTTCTCCTGCTGCTGTGAAAGCTGTGCCTAGCTCCAGGCTCCGCACCCCCTGCCTCGCTGTGAGCAGGGCTGAGCTGGTACTTTTTGGAAGAAGAGGGGGGAATTGCTTGGGCCAACTGAAAATGGACAAAAATCGCCTCTTGTGCTGGTTTGTCAGTGTGCCCGGCTGGCTGGAGAGCGCCTCGCAGATAGAGCTCCTGAGCGGGTGGTCCGTGAGCCTTGAGCTGACCCTGGTTTTGTGGGAGAGGGTGGATCCAAGCCCCCTCAGCTCTTAGCAGGTCAGCGAGGCACCCAGCTGTGGTCATGGCCCTCTCTACCTTTGTAATGAGGACATCGACCTGCTGAGGAGTGGAGTGAGCAGCAGACCTTGTTCTGTGTGGGTTTCTGGTCCTTGGTAAAAGAGGTCAGGTCAACAGCTGAGAAAAAGCAGCAGTTTATCCTCTCGGATAAATTTGCAGTGAGTAAATTAAGACTGTTTTCTCTTGGAGCGAGAAAATGCTCTTGTGTTTAGTGAGTGCTAAACCAAAGGGGCGGGGGGGGGCTGGGGGGAACAAACCAAGAAGCATGGGAAAACACACTGAGCTACAAAGAGAACTTGAGCTGGGAAAGCAAGGCCGTTTATTTTAATGGGCACCCATTTGAGACCGAATGGCTGCTACGAATTTCTGCCCTGTAGGACAAAAAGCATCGGCTGTTGGGAAATGTTAGACGGCAAATCACGCTTTCCCCTCGTCTGTCTGAATTCTTGTGTTTTACTGCTGTGAATTTGGCTGCTGTTCAGACAGATGAGTTTTGTTGTTGTTTAAGCAGTGGTTTGCAGTGTTGCGCTTGGCTTTTCTGGGTGTAGCAGCATTATCTAATAGAGGTTCCTGTGACAGATCCTGCCCCGCCGTAGCTCTCCCAAGCACGAGGCCATAGTGGACCACATCCCCTCTGAAGGATGTGAGATGTGGCTCTCATTTGCTCTTGATGTTGGTAGGTACTGGGCACGGGGAGACCTCCCCTCCCTACAGCCCTTGGGTGGCTTTGAAACCCAGGTTGATGAAGCTGCGTGGGATATCGTGCTTGGTGACTGCTGATGCAAAATGAGCAACAACAGCATGAAAACAAATCTCCTGTCTGCTGTATGGCACCCTGCACCTTTCCCAGGTGGTCCGTGTAATCTGCACAGCACACCTGAGTTGCGATCCTCACGAAGAGGCTCAGGGAGTCCTTGGAAAGGGTCTGTAGCTGCTGTGACAGGGTCTGAGGAGTCCTTGCTCTTTCTGCTTAACCGTGGGAAGGCTTCGCATCAGCTCGCTGCAGCCTTTCATCTTTGCGCTTGTCTTCTAAAATGGCTTGTCAGCACAGCCCGAAGCGGATCGGTGATAACTCAAGATGTGACAGTTACGCTGCCTCTGCCTCCCTCGGAGTGTGTAACAAAATACATCGGCAAGAGCAGAGGCTTTGATCTGCTCGTTGTGTATTTATCGCAGAGTGTTTGGCTTATCTGTAAGCCTTGTAGCCAAATTAGTCCTGGAAAACTCTTCCCTCTGGTGTTCAGCTGAGCTTGTGCTGCAGCTCGCATGCAAAACATAGCACCTTTGGGGTTTTAGGAAAAGTAACGCAGCCACCGGGATAGGACCTGGGTCATCCCGCGGGCACTCACGTTCCCGACAGAGCCGCTTGCCCGACTGCTGCTCACCTGGCTATTTTTCCTTCCTTCCTTCTGCTGTAGGTGAACATCATCCCAATTATTGCCAAAGCGGACACCATCTCCAAGAGCGAGTTGCACAAGTTCAAGATAAAGATAATGAGCGAGCTGGTCAGCAATGGTGTGCAGATCTATCAATTCCCCACAGACGACGAAGCAGTCGCTGAGATCAACTCTGTGATGAATGTGAGTAACGCTGCCAGTCGCGTTGCCGCCAAAAGTTGTGACGAATTAAATTGCTGCACAAAAATGCATTTGAAAGGCAAGTTTCATTGGGATTGTCCAGGCACTGAATCTGTTTGAAAGTGGAGCTGTGGATCTGACAGATGCCTAAGGCTGTTGCATACAGAATTAATTAAAATGTGGCTCTTATTTAATCTGTGGGGTCTCTGGAGAAACTCAGCTCTAAAATTTGTTTTATTGAATTTTTGAAAAATACTTTCTTCAAAATTCATTCTGTCTGCTTTTAGGCTACTTTTCATTTGAGGAGGGAGAAACTTTGAATAAAAATTTTACAGTTAAGGTTTACGTTAGCCTTCTGACTTTAAGGAGGCTAAGCAGAGAAAAAACAATTTAAAATAAAGAAGAAAAATTGTTAGACTCTATTCTGTCTTTTTTGAAATTCAAAGATCAAATTCAGATCTGGCTGAAGCATGTGCAAAACACTTTCAAGTTTCCCATCTCCCAAATCAGAGTGTAGCTATTGCAGTAGAAACAGCTGAAATGTTTCCATGTTAATTTTTTTTAAATAAAAAGTCACGTTTTCATCAAAAAGAGCATTTTCCTGCATGGCTGTTTCTGATTAAGTGCTTTGTTTTTTCTTTCACACCCCCCCCCCTTTTTTTTTTTTCCTAAATTTCAATAGCTAATTGATTTCTGGGTCAACTAGATATGTGTTTTCACTATAATAGTTCTTTTTTGCTGAATTAATGAAAAATTCGGAGGATGCACTCTTTTTAAAATAATTGCAAGCTGTGTGCATTGGGGAGAAAAACAGGAGTCACGCTTGCTTGGTTTTTCTTGCCCCACTCCCCACCAATGTAAATATTTTTGGCCACTTCTCCACCAGTTCCACGCTTCTGGATCCACTCCTTCTTAAATATGAAGGGTTTTGTCACCCTCATCCTACAGAAGCACCTGCTCCGTGGCTCCTTTCCTGCAGCGCTGAGGACAGTGCCCCGTTTCCTTACTGCGCTCGATGCTTTGCAGACTTGGAGAGCGATGAGCACACGTTGTATCCTGCACCTGTCCCTTCCAGTGCCCACACACAAACTGCTCTGCCAGGGCCGGCTTACGGATGGCTTTGCTTGTGCTTCCTGCAAGGCAGGGAGTGCCCTTGCTCTTGGCACCTGGAAGGACTACAGCTGCAAGAACAACCTGACAAATGGATAGAGGGAGATGGGTAACGATCATGGTGTTCCTACAATATTTCTCCATCTAGTTCAATCCAGCCAGCATTGCTAGTAAGCTGTGCTGTGGCCCTACACTGCGCTCTGTCGTAATATCCAAGTTCATAGCAGAGACTGCTCTGAATACTGGAGATTGTTAGCTTCGGAGGAAGGACTTTTTGGAGTAGGTCCTGCACCTGGATGAGGGGGATCTAATGGTCAGGCTGATCTCGGTGGGGTTAGCCCACGCAATGAGTCCCTGGCCTTGGCTCTGTTTCAGGCTCATCTGCCCTTCGCTGTGGTCGGCAGCACGGAGGAGGTGAAGGTTGGGAACAAGCTGGTGAGAGCTCGGCAGTACCCGTGGGGAGTGGTGCAAGGTAAGGTGCTGCGAGCTGGGCACCCGCCGCAAACCTCCCTTGTGCGTGCACGAGCAGGCGCTGGGACCCGCTCCGGCCCTGCCCTCCTGCCAGCGCACGCGAGTGAACGGTGCAAAAGTGTCCTGTGCAGCCTTTTGCGGGCTGGCCAATCTTTCCTTTGAATTCCTGTTCCTAGTGGCAGGTGGTAACGGTCAACGAGAATCCTGGGATGTTGTCCCCCTGTGCAGGACGATAGGTAGAGGTCCTTGGGAGGAGGATCTCTGGAGTTAATTTGTATGTGCATTTGTGCTGCCCCACCACCACGTGTGCAGTTTGCTGACTTCTCCCTTTGCTTCCATCAGTTGAGAATGAAAGTCACTGTGACTTTGTGAAACTGCGGGAAATGCTGATTCGAGTCAACATGGAGGATCTTCGGGAGCAGACTCACACCCGCCACTATGAGCTGTACCGGAGGTGCAAACTGGAAGAGATGGGCTTCAAGGACACGGATCCAGACAGCCAGCCTTTCAGGTGAGCAGGCTTCACGTCTAGCATCAATTCAGAGCAATAGTTTGGTACTGACACTCTAAAAAATACGGGAGATTTGTAGGAGGTATCCACAATGCTGGGCTGGAAAATGCTAGCACTGAGTTTGAACTTTGCAGCTGACTTGGGCGTTCCCTTCCCTGCCTGTTTATCTTTAAGCAATGCAGTCAGGCGTGCATTTCCCCATCCCTAACTCATTGGTGTCCAGACAGTCTGGATTTTGTTTGCTTTCTTCCCCAGCCTCCAAGAAACATACGAGACCAAGAGGAAAGAGTTCTTGGGCGAGCTCCAGAAGAAAGAGGAAGAAATGAGACAAATGTTTGTTAACAAAGTCAAGGAGACAGAGGCAGAGCTGAAGGAGAAGGAGAGAGAGGTGGGTGTACCAAAAACCTGTGAGAGGAGCCCAAAATAGAGCCAGCATAGGGTCTGGGTCTGGGCAACATATGAATCCTGGAAAGCACATGCAGCTCTTGAGCAGACCTCACCAGCCAAAGCACAAATGCGCACACACGTGCACCTTCCCCCACTCAGAGGAGGGGACATGGGGTAACATTTTCAAAACAGCATCACTGGTTTGGGTGCCTCAGAAACAACAGTCTTCCCCGTCCTGTGCAGTGTGTAGCAGACTCAGCTGCTGCTTGGTAAGTGAAGGGCAATGCAGGACGTTTTGGTGAGCATCCATGTTGGACAGACTTCACCGCCGGAGGCTCACTGGCCAGCAGAGCAAAGGGGGCAGCTGGGCTGGAGCCCCCCGGGTCAGTGGCGTGAGACCACAGGCAGCTTTCGTGATTGGGGACAAAATAAATGGACCATCTTCAAAACTAGCAAGGGAGGAGAGAGCCTGCAATGTCCCGTGGCAGGGCTGCAGACCGAGCTGAGATCCTCAGTGAGCTTATCCAAGGCTCACACTTTCTCCCGTTTGATACGTGGTATCAGGCAGAGCTGAATTTATTGTGTCTTCACCACTTTTGGTGAAGAGGCAGTGATTGCCCAGAGGTCAGCTTAC
>NW_009618186.1:11738-14173 GCF_000690535.1 Cariama cristata | reverse complement strand
GGGGTGCGGGCTGCCATACCCGGCCGGCTGGTCGGTGTCTGTGGGGTGGTGGGGACTGGTGCGGGGGGTGCGAGTGGGGCTCCGGGGTGAGCACAGCCTGGTGGTTGTGCTGGATGTGGTGCTCAGAGGGTCTGTCTCCTACCAGCTGCATGAGAAATTTGAGCACTTAAAAAGGATACACCAGGAAGAGAAAAGGAAGGTGGAGGAGAAGAGGAAGGAGCTGGAGGAAGAGATGCATGCCTTCAACAGGCGGAAAGTAGCGGTGGAAACCTTGCAGTCCCAATCCTTGCAGGCTACCTCACAGCAGCCGCTGAAGAAGGACAAAGACAAGAAAAAGTAAGTGAGGGAACTCGAGTCTGTCTCCTCTGCTGCTGGGAAGCTGGGTGTCTGCCCACATGTTTTAATGTTTGGTCAGTTGCTTAGACCGCAAATGGAAAGGGGGATTTTGGAATCCTAATTCCTACCCTTCTGACTGTTTGCTTAAAGCCAAGGAGAGACAGGGCCCTCCTGTGCCCAGGCGTTGCCCTGGGGAAGCCCCAGTGGCTGCAGGTGGGAGGGATTTGCAATTTGGGGCCCTTCTCTAAGGGCTGAGGGTCCCGTGGGGTTTGCCCTTGCCGCTGTGACACCAGCTCGAGTGATCCTGTGAGCCCTTTGCTCCTGGAGAAAGAGGGGAAGGTGAACAGAAGTAAACTGCGTCTTCCACCCAGCAGAGAGGAGTGGGGACAATCTTGACACAGTTGTGTTGTCATACAGATGTGGTCCCCTGTCACGCACTACCTCGCTCTGATCTGTAGGCTTGGGCCCCTCTTTGTTGAGTGCACTTACTTTATTTTTAGAGGCAGAGCTGTAAAGAAGGAAACAGCAGCTTAAAGTGAAGATGCGTTGGAAATTCATTAGAGCTCCGTGTGAAATAGGGCTCTGAGATACAGCTCTGCTTACAGGAAAGGTCTTTTCCCCTAAAGGCAGAATTCTTATCTTAGCTTTTTGCAAGTTAATTGACACTGCTGAAGCCAGCAGAAGTGTGGAGCGAGGGCATGTAAATAATGTTCTTTCAGCTGTCTGGTTGTGTAATGAAAGAGCAAGAATGGGGCAAACAGGTTTAAAAAGAAAAGGGGGAGGGGGTTGATCCTGCTTCCATTCAAGCCAGTCTTCAAGGAACACTGGCTGAGGAGCAAAATGAGAATCATCGTCATGCAAGCTGGTAATTCTGTTATTCCAGCGTTTTTTGTTACTTCTCCTTGCGTGGAGGTGCTTAAGAGTCTGCACTGCATTCTGTCAAGTCCAGAACAGGCTGGTGACAATGCGTTCTGAGCCTTTTCATGATGAAAAGACAAGACCATCATCGAGAGTAGCAACACCTCTGAGCCTTTTCATGATGAAAAGACAAGACAGACCATCATCGAGAGTAGCAACACCCGAGTTTGCTCTTGACGGCACCACATTCGGCATCCCGGTGCTGATGAGATCTTGTGCTGTCATTTCTCTGCTGTGAACTGCAGCACTAAAGCAGCTCATTCTGCGTACTGACACGCTAGCGATTTGTTTCTTCCTATGGAAGATAGCAGTGCATACTATTTCTGCAGACCTCTCGGCACGCTCTGAGTATGTCCCACCTCACACACAGAGTCCAGAACGCTTTGTGAAATACTTGGCTGAAAATAAGGCTTAATCCAGCTAAACTCGCACAGGAATTAGGGGCTGAATACTGTGGCAGCTTGGGGCTCAGGCCTGCTTTGAAGAAGGTGAGCACGTCGAGCCGCACGCCGTTAACCTGCGCAAGCGATGCCGGTCGCTGTGATGCTCCGGCGGCTATGTACTGTGTGAGCTTCCCCTCTGCTCCGTTTTTCTGTACTTTGCTGGTTTTCGCCCACCCACAGACGTGAGTCCAGGCGCCCTTCCTCTTCTGGGTGGCGATCAGATGCCAGCTGCTGTCAGAAGGCGGCAGCTCGGGCAGCGTCCGAAGGACCAAGGGGCATCCACAGCCTGTGCTCTGCGCAGTGGGGACCCCCATGCAGTGCAGGGCAGGGGGGGGGGGCTCTCTTCAGCTCCAGAGAGCAGCTGGAGGAGAGGTGCACCATCACCAGGAATAAAATTAGTAAGTTAGGGAGAGCAAGTGGGTTTTGATTGGGTTTATTGGGGTTTTTTGTTGTTTTTTTGGGGGAGGGTCTTTGGTTGGTTGGTTGGTTTGTTGGTTTTTGTTTTGGTTTTTTTTTTTTTTTTTCCAAACCTGTGAGCTAGTTCAAAATGTGGTATTGGGGGTTTCTGCTCAAGCAGGACAATAAAATTTGTAATTAAAAATTCAAAGGAAGGTGCCTCCCCTTGGCCTTGCCAGTGATGTGTCTTCCCAGACCTCTTCTTCATCTGGGAGGCCTCAAAAGGAGGCGGGGCTCTCATGAAACCCGTGTGTTGGAGAGCACAGCCCTAACCCATCCCAC
>NW_009618186.1:0-11666 GCF_000690535.1 Cariama cristata | reverse complement strand
CAGGAATGTCTTTCCCAGCTTTCTTACCAAGAGCTTTCAACCAAACCAGACTGGAGGGCAGCTGGGATTTGGGGAGCTGGTGGCAGGCAGCGTCCTCCCCCAGGACCGCCAGCAAAGCTTCCCCTGGCAGAGCGCACAGTTCGGGCTGTGCCCGCGGCGTTGGTCGGCAAGGAGCTGATGCTGAACGGAGCAGATGTGATATTAGCTGGAGGTTTGTGCTCTGCTTGCACGGGGCCGGGCACCCACCCGGGGCGGTGCAAGAGAAACGGGACCCCGAGGATGCTGGGGGAGCATCGCTGCCGGGAGAGCCCCCGCAGCTCCCCCCGGGATGGGGATGCGAGTGGAGGAGTATCCCGGGTTTATGGGCAAGATGTTGGGACCTTGCAGGAACTGGGAATATATCGTGAGCTTGGGGAGGCAGTGGTTTTTCTTGTTTCAGTTTTTAGGAGAGCTAGTTGAACCTTTTATCATCTCCTGTTTCAACACGATGTTTTTAGTAGCTTTAGTCAGTAAAAAACAGAGATGGAAGAATTGCAGGTGTCGAGGGGAAATAAAAGTGTTTGTGCTGACGTTCTCTTTTGCGCTTGCCGCTGCCGAGCGGGTTGTGCTCTGGCGCAGGGCTCCGCGTGCAGGAGGTTGCTCTCCTCTGTGAGTCTTCAGATGCCTGAGCAGCGTTTCCCCTTCTCTTCCTTTTTTTAACATATTTCGCTACATTCGGCTTTTGTTTAATTTTCATAACTTTAATTCATGCTTTTTTATGTTTTGTTTCTTTCAGTTAATCACACACAGACTTTCAGGCCAAGAGTGGACTTGGTGCTTTCATGTGTTAAGTTGCTTGAGTTTCCCACCCTGTGACCCTTCTCATAACATTGTGTGAGTGGACCAAAGTGAAAGAGAAAATGAGCATCTTCGGTGGTTGCAGTGTAACGACTCGCTGTTATCTGTACAGAACTTATCAGGAAGTTTTAAGGAAGTAACCTTACCATGTACATTTTGTGAAACAAAGTCAACTAATCCTTAAAGTAAGATGTTTTGTTCTAAACCCAGTGATTGAGCAGCTGTGTATGAAGCGACCATAACTGTTTGTCTGAACTCCTCTTACCCACCAGCTAAATAATTGCTTTCTAGGTTTCTTTTTTAATTGGCTAAGGTGACTGCTTGAGGCTCATCTACCTTACCCTGTACATGCACAAATGTGAGGAGTGGTATGAAAAATGCTGAAACATTTATTTTTCTAACTAAATCCTCAATTTGAGTAAGTTTTTAGAATGGGTAGAAAAACACAATGCTTAGACTTTCTTCCCTGGGAATCTTATTCCAGTAATTATATATTTTAATCCTGAATTACTCTAAACACTTTTTACATCATTTATTATATATATATATATATATATGGGGAGAGAGAGAGAGGTGTTAATAAAATTAATGGGACAATGTTTTGAATTTTCTTTACTGCTAAAGTAGAACATTTATATAGAAAGGTTTTTCGTAAGAGTTTGTTGTATAATGTGGAACTATAGGATTTGTGTAACTTTTCAGTTGTCATTTACCAGTGTATTTTACTGCTGTGGAAAAACTATTTAAGCGGTCATCTTTACTTTTACTTTTTAACCTTAAACTTATTGTGTGCCTAATAAGGAGAATCCCCTGATCTTGAGCTATGCACTGTATTTATGCTGATAGGCTCTGTTCCTCTTTGAAGGTGCTTCCTTTAACACTCCTCCTGCCTGGAAATCACAGCCTTGTTTTCCTGGGCAACTGAGCTTAGAGGACTAATTGGGATCAATGTTATTTTTTTTGCCATTCAAACCATTTTGTGATAAGGGAGGATGATAACTGAATAGAGACTTACTAGCTATGTTGTCATGGAAAAATAGTTGGACCCAATTCCATCCATCCAACAGATAACAGGTTAAAAGAAAGCAAGTATTTTATATTAACCCCCACATAGTGTCTTTAGAGTTTATAAAAACACTGGCTGGCTAAGTGTTGGTTGTGAGTGTGTGCATTTTTATTTAGTTATTAATGTTACAGGATTTTTCTGATATCCCCCCCTCCCTTAAAGACTTGTCTTTAAGCTGTCAGCAAGTTCCTTATTCGACTTGCAGATGGAGGTGCGCGGCCTCGCAGCTGAGCCGTTACAGGTCTGTTTGAGGGTAGCGTTTTGCTGGATTATAGGATGAGGTTCTTTAACTTGCATATCCCATTAAAGCAGCTTTTTTTTTCCTCTTTTTTTCTTTCTAAATACATGCTCAGGTGTTAAACTGTTTTCATACGGGCGTCAGCCTTTTATATGGATGTACTGAAAATCATTTCAGTGTTACTTGATGCTTGTAAGAAAGAACCTCATGAAGATCTCCCAGGTACCTTTTAGAACAGGCCATTTTTCAAAGAGTACCAATTACGTGCGCTAGTTAGGAGTCTGCTGAAAGCTGAACGCTTAATTTTTAAGGCTGTGCCTCCAGGTTAGGTGTATTTTAAAGAGTAACTGTCAAATGTTAGGAGGGTTTTAATGTGTTTTTCTCGGAGAAATGTACAAGGAACCCAACCTATTGTTGCATGCAAGAAGACAATTCCAGCTCCCCGCTGACTACAGTCCAATCATGTAGGAAATCAGGGGCAGGATTTGGGTTTTTGCTAATGAGAGAAGCTCTGGTGCGGTAGTTGCAGGAGTAAGGAGCGCCGTTTCGTTCATTGTTTTGCTTCTCAAGGCCAGTGCTACGCAGGCTGGGATAAAACAATAACTGATGATCTTGGATATGCAAACAGCTGCCTCGCCATCGCTTTTCCAGTCAATAGTTTTCTCCCGATCTCGTGCTGCAGCCAGCAAGATCTATGCAAATGATTTCTATCTGCCCTGGCTCATCAGAGATCAATTCTTTTTTCCTAGAATAACAGGTAGTTAAGAATAATGGTGATAGCAACGAAAGAGTAAAAACCTTCAAATCCATGGGCATTGTGGGGAAATTTCTGGCTTTTTCTGATGGAGACATTCAGAATGTATGTAACAATATTTTAATGATGATTATTATACTACATTGCCTTTACATTGTGAAAGACATACCTTTTCCTTGTAGCTACTTGTTCTTTAGAGCAGTCAACGTCATAATCTCCCCAATGGGACTCAGTCATTTTATTTTATTTTTTCTCTGGTACTTGATTTTTCCTTTTGGCTGAGACCAGATTTAAGTATGTGGTATATAGGGTAGTTCTGTATCTTATTGTTATTTAACAAGTTACAAGTACGTGGTGATGCTAATTTCACTCCAGTCCGAAGATTTACATCTTGTAGGCTAGAAGAAGTGAAAGAAAAAAAACTTCAGCAATGACTGAAACTGTTCAGTTACACATCTTCCAGCTGTTTTATACATTTATCCATAAAAGGTTGGTATTAATGGGAAAAACTATCAATTTTTTTTTATCATTTAAACATTTACCATCATGTATGTTGTCTGCTTTCTAATTTAAAATGTGTTTTGTGAGGCTCTAAGCTCCGTAGGCTTCCGCCTGTGGTGGGTGCCCTGGGGCTGGAGGTGGGGTGGTTGGCTCGGAGCACGTGAAGGCGCCTTGGGGACATGCCCGGGGGTCAGCAGGCGCTCCCCACCCCGGGCTGTGCTGCATCCATTCGCTTTGTCATTCTGAATGTGTTGGGTGTGGGGTTTTTGTGATTTTTTGTTGTGGTTTTTTTTTTACTTTCATTTCTTTCCACTCACTTTGTACTTCTTTTTCTGTTATTAAATCTCACATGTATTTTGAGTTTTTGTGGTGTCATTTATTTAGTGGTGAATTTCCGGTGTTTTCTAGTGGATCTCTGTTGAAATAATGAGTAATGATTGAAAGCTCAAGTTACAGGATGTCTTCTGACTATTGGGAACATTCAAATATAAAATTAGCTAAGTAATTAACAATTAGCTAATCATACAGTATGCAGAAAAGCACCTCACCTGTAGTCTGGGGAGATATTCTAAGATAGTAATTCAAATGCCATCCCTGTTTGGGCAAAAGTAGCCTTCGAGCTTGTTGGCACATCTTTGTGGGATCTGGCGACTCAGCGGGTGTTTTGCTGATGTAATGATGCCCAAAGAGGTGCTTTAAGGGTAGGATGAAAAGGGAGCAGAGGCGAAGGTTTCCTAACGGTGCTTCAAAGCTGTATGCTTTTTCTGGAGCAGCACATCATACACTTAGATCAAGGCCAAAAAAAGAGCACAGCCTTAGTTTGGGGTTCTTTTTTCAGAGAGAGCTGCTGCTGAAGCTTTACCTGAAGCCTGTCCTTGGTGTCTGTTCTGTGGGCCTTTGCTATGTATGAAGTTCTGTTCCGTTAATTTAGGGTCTCTCTGGGTTTTATTTGGTATTGAACTGAGATCGACGCTGCGCTTAAGACAAAACCAACCACATGGAGTTTGGCTGATGCAGAGTGTTTGCTGCAGTGGTGCTTCTGATGAGAGCTTTTTCTGCATCCCCAGTGTCAAGAACAACCAAGTCGGTGATCCTGGCTGCTTCTGAAATCTTTTTAGACACATGCTGTTGCTGCAGGAGTTCACTTGTGTGCGAGACCTCTGCCTTTTGCATTTCATGCACAGCTTGCTTCAAAGGCAGGGGGCAGTTCTGGTCATCTTACGTGCTGCCTGTTCGCATCCCACCTTCTGAGGGGGCCGGGATGGTTACCCCGGCTGCGGTGCCGTGCTGTACGGACACCGTCCGTCCCCCCACAGAGAGCTGGCCGGAGCGGTGGTTGGAGCTGGAGCCGTACTGCCTGTAGCGATCGCCAGCAAAGTGCAGGGGAAAGGCTGAGCCTGCGCTGGGTTAGAGTTGTCACTTGAGCCTGTTACAATTTTTGAAGGATAACCTTTAATGGGGACTTAGCAGTTGATAGCAAGCGGTTTATGTGAAATGTTTTACAACCTTTTCCATCCTGATACTTTTTAAAGCCAAATCTTCTAGGAGACCACAGAAGAGAAAGTGCGTTCAGGTACATAAAAACTAATGGGGAAACTAGGGTAGAGTGGCTGATTATTTTAAAGATGGGTGATGCAGGATGACGTGCATCGGCAAGTATTTTTCCATAGGAGCAACGTTAGGATCATTCGTTAATACTTGTGCAAAGCTCCTAGAAATGCTTGCAAGAGAACGAGAAACGCAAAGTGTCGTTACAGAAGCAGTTCAGCAGTGAGGTAGGTTCTGTCCGTGTTGCGCAGTTCCAGGGCTGAAGCCTGGTGACCGAGGCCCTGGGACGTGCCGATGCTTTCCGTTCAGGAGACAACCCAAACCCAGCCGTGTCTCCTTGGCCTAGGCCGTTGGATACAGAGAATGGCGCAGCTGTGGGGGATGTAACCTGCGAGGCAAGGATGGTGCAAAGCCACCGGCTCTGCCGGCTGGGAGAGCCGGCCCGGGCTGTGCCGTCGGTCGGTCGGTGGTGGCTGCGGTTCTGGCCGGGCTGGAGGCGGCTCCGCACCTCTCCCCATCCCGCGTCTCTGCAGCACGTGACTTCTCAGATATTCTCCATCAGCAGTCTTTCCTCATTAAAATTTTAAATCAATCCTCTGATTACCAGTTCCAAACAAGATCTTGGCAGCCGTGAGAGCTTCTCCAAGTTGCGATGGTTTCAATTCAAATGTCTGTACCCAGCCCCGCACACTCTCAGGCAGCATACGTTAGATTTGTACTTTGACCTTTCATGCTGTCTTTACTTAATGTAAATAACTGAAACTTAAATACTGATTCTCTTTTGTTCTTTCTGTAGCTTTTTTAGTCTTCCCAGTGCGTGCTCCATAACATCAGGAAGACATGTTAATTAGAAGATTTATTAAGGCCAAAACATCTCATGCAGAAGAAATTAATTGGTGCTTTCACCTTTAAGCTTGCAATATATTGCACAGAAGAGATTATATAGCAAGGACTAAGATGCACCGTGTCTTTTGATTGGGAAAAGTTTGCTTGATCAGGTTTCTTGGTAAAGTTGAAATCTAAGATACCTGCCAAAAGATAAACTGCTAATTAAGGCTGCTGCATGGCTTGCACTAAAACCAAAACACTAACCTCTGGGGGAGAGATTCCCATCCGAAGCAGTTAATGCTGACCGAACCCCCAGAGAGACGAGGGGCAAAGCTGGGTTAGTGCGAGGGGAGCCGTCAGCTTGCTGTTGAGCTGCCGCTCTGACGGGGCTTCCCTGTGTCCTCTCCTCGCTCTGGTTTGGGCTGTAACGGAGGAACCTCTAACGTCCCTAACCTTGCAGCTGGTCTCACGTTCCTTAGCGGTAACTCTTCCGCATAGCGCTTTTCTGTAGACTTACGAGTTTCATAACCCAAATCCCCCAACCTTCATTTGTTTAGTTTTCCTCGGGCTGCACACCCGTGCCTCCCAACTTATCCCCTTCCCCGAGCTCCCTGCCCACCTCCCCGCTCGCTGCTTCGGGGACCGGGATGGGTCACCCTGCCCGGCCAGTCCGAACTCCGGCACATCCTACTGGGAACCATTTTAAAGGACGACTAAATGTTATATGTTAATGGAGGGGAAACGGGTTAAAGCTGAACACTCGGTGTTCCTGGTTGTGAGTTCTGTGTTTGTAACGGACCGACTTCCCCTTACACAAATACTTGTTTATAAAAACAAAAACAAAGGGAAGAAAAAAAAAAAGTGTGCTGTCTGTGTCCCAGTCTAACTTCACACAGGAACAGGGAGAGGCCCCAGTTTATCTTTGTTTTAAAACAACCTTGTAAATGAATCTCAGGAATGACCTACTTGTACCAAAGTTGGGTTTAATAAAAACAAAACTGACTTGTTTAACAAACATCTGTTAAAAACATGTTTTGTATGCCAGTTACAGTCGCTGGAACAACAAAGTCCTGTGTCCTCATTCACAACCCTCGCTGTTATTCCAGTTTCCCTCTGTTAACACCCTGTGTATCTGTCTTTCAAGTGTGATGTCCCCGTAACACCCCCATACGTCTGGGGCAGCTGCCCCCCTTCTCCAAGCTGCTGCTGCCCCCGGCACCCCCCCCATGTGTCTCGGGGACTGCGGATTCAGAGCTGGAAGGCCACTTAGGGTGGCTCTGTCTTCGTGTCCGTGGTGGCCTGCACCCAACAGGAGGAAAGCTGAAGTGTGACCGTCGGGCTGCGCTGAGCAATGAAGCACCCTTTGCTGCTGCCGTGATGGCTGTTTTAAACTTGCCTGTGTTGTCTTTTGAGGCAAACCAAATTCCTCTGGCAAAGCGTTAATCCAGTTTGGAGCTATTGTTCTTAGATTCCCATCTCGATAGGTGAATTGGGAATAAAAGCTTTTTTTTGCTTTTTTTCCCCAAATTGCTCAGAAGATTCGAGTAAGTTCTGTTTGCCATGACCATAGCTTGGTCACCCTTGGGATTCAAGTTGCACGCCTTGCTGAGGAAGAACGAGGGAGCTGCTGAGACCTGCCAGGAGTTAACGCATCACTTGATCCAAGTGCATTTTTCTGCATTCTTAAAGAATTGAACTGTAAGTACTGTTCAAATTGAATTGAAAGGACTAAAGCCAATTGGCAAAAAACCCAACACCCTGCATAGAGGCAACCCCACAATACAAAGGCTTTGTAAGCATCTGAAGGCACTTGGTGTCGGTGATGTCTGGAGGGAGCCTGTGGGTGCTCTGCAAGACCTTTCTGTCATCCCGGTGCTGGTTGCTGTTCATTGCTTCTGGGCGTTTCTTTGATGTCTCAGCAAATTTTGTCAGAAACCTGCAATGTGGTAAACCAACCGTGGTATTACTGTACCCCCTGCTCTTTTCTTGTGTCTTGGTCGGTTCTCTGACCACAGAAGTTTCTTCACTTGCGCAACTGTGTAAATGAACTCTTCACACCCCCACCGTAAGTAGCGATACTGAGTCAGGTTTGTTATCTGACACGCTCTGGCGAACGCTGCTCTGCAGAAAGGCGCCTTCATCCTGACGTGTGACGGTGCCTGGGTGACTTGCTTTGGCAGTGACACATTTCCTCTTGGTAGTGGTTTATGAATGGGAGGTGCAGGGGCAGCTGGGGGTGACTCTGAATCGCTTTGCTGTTTCCGTAGGTGATTTAAGGTTTGGTTTATGTTTTGGTTCTCATTCAGAATCTGAGCATCTGCGTGTAGCAGCGGTGTCTGCCAGGAAAGCTTCTTGAAGGACACAACAATTCTGTGGCCGCTTACCGTAGGGGATTTCGGATGTAATTACAGCTTTGTTTACGAAGTGGTGGTAGCTTCAGGCATCTGGAGATCTGGCCTGAAGTAAGGCAGCAGCCAAAGGAGCGTGGGCGTGCAAGGTGTGCCTCACCCGGGCCGTGGATCCTGCAGGGGAAGGGATGCTGGCACTGCTCACCCAAATCTGCCCTCAGGTCCCTGCCGAGGGCCGGAGCCCGGGATGGGGAGCTGTGCTGTGCTCGTGCCCAGAGAGAGCGGGGAAGCGACCTTCCTTACTGCGTCAAGATGAGGCACTGTAAGAGCTCTTTGAAAATACTCTGTAAACGTTCTCTGGAGTTTTACAGGGACTGAATGTTCCCCAAAACAACAATCCTCACAAAACGAGCCCTAAACACGTCAGATCTGTGATGTGAATCCGGCACATTCTCGCCAGTAACTGGTGTGTGGCAGAACAGGTACAGGCTCCGCAGCGGTGAGTTTAGCTGCAGGTGGCACACACGGGTGTCTGTAGCACGCATGCTATGCACGCTCCAGATGGGCAGGCACGGAAATGGGAGAGTCGTCATCTCTGAAACTCAGCTGGGCAAAACGATTGTTCCCGTTACTGCTGTCACCTCGATGTGCAGCGTGTCCATCTCGTTACTTGTCCAGGCAGCGAGGGGAAGGAGGTTAAAAGCCTCAGACTCTGTTCTGCCAGTGAGAAGGGAATTTGCACAGCTCTCGCTATCAAGAACGCTCTCTTTCCGTAACAAGCGTGGTCCTGTTGCAACAGCAGCTTCTTCCTGTAGTTTGCAGCTTCTTCTTTGGGGCAGGAAGGTCCGCTCTTAACGATGACGGGAACGCAAAGGTAAGTGGGGCTTTTAACCTGCTGCAGCCAAGCCACCAGCGTTTGTTCCCTTCTCATCGCTCCGGCACTGGAACAGGCGTGCGGAAAGGGCCGGTGCTCCCAGAGGGAAGCAGCAGCACGTCCTGGGAGAGCAGGCAGGCTCCAGATTGACTGTTCCCATCCCAGTATGGCATCTTGCACCCCAACTGGGAGCACAGGACCCAGACGGGCCTTTCAGCACCAACTTCATCTTTTAGAATTAACCCTGTTAATGTATACTTTTTGACGTTGATCATATAGATCTGCAGAGGTTTTGAAAAGCAGGTTCGATCATGGTTTTGTGTGTGTCATCCGGCTTATGGGCAAGAAACCAGGCACATAGGCTCAAAGCTGGGGGAAAAAAACCTGAGGTGTGGTTGTCGTGGTACAGAGGTATGGTTGTCGTGGTATAAAGGTATGGCGTGTTCATTACTGCGTGCAGAACTTTTCTGCTGGCGTTTTTGCTGGTTAACACAGCTGGTGAAGGTGCTTGAGACAGGGCAGAGGGATGGGTGGAAAGCAGAACCAGACACGCAGCCCAGCTTACTGCAAGGACCTCTGTGGGCATCGGCTTTTGGCTAGGCTCGCCAAGGAGCACACTGAGAACGCGCAGACCAAGCTTATATTTTATTTAATGAAAACTACAAAAGACAGCAGGCAGTCAAGTCACAGCTTGTGGCAGAAAAGGAAGGTGCTGCACTGGGGGGAAGAAAGAGCCCTGCCACAAAACAAAAACCTTCCCTGCGGTACGCAGGCAGGGTGAATAAATAACATACCCCAAGCATGCCGCCGCGTGGGTACTCCCTAAACCTCGTCTGGTCTAAACGAGCGCAGCGCGTCCTGCTCCTGCAGCATCCCCGGGCCAGGGCAGAGGCTCCCCCCTCCAGCACAGCATTCACAGTTTGCGGTAGCTTTGACTTTGGTTTCACTGCTGGTTCAAGTCCCACCTGCTCACAGGTGTCATTTGTGCTGAGTCTCCAATACTAAATGTTTCTTCTCTGGAACACTCGGCACTGCTTGCTTTGGGGTTTAAAAAGAAAAGTATGGCTTTCTCCCTGTACGCCTACAAAGATCACGCTGTTCTCCGTGCCAGTTTAGGCAAAGGTAATAGTTTAGAAAGCATTACCTGTTAACAGAGCTGCTCAGGGCATCGGTCCTGCACAGTTCCATGTTCAGGAACTCCTCTCCTACAAGGTAAGGTGATGAGCAAGGGGAAAGCAGCCAAAAACTTTCTTCCTCTCCATGGCCGAGTGCTGCTGTTACACAGCACGAGGGTCTCCTTGCTCCTGTCTCATCCCTGTCCCCTGTTCATTTATCCTGTGCCATTACAGGAGACACCAGCTCAGCATTTAGCCTGTGCCGGTCTGTATGAAACCCTGTCCTGCTCTGTGAGAGGACTTGCAGGTGTGCAGGTGTTACTCATCCAACACTGTCTGGATTATACCTTCAAACTAGGATAACAATCGCCTGAAAATGCTGGTCCTATTGTTTAAAACAAACCCCAAAACACTAAGAAAATGCTTACTTTAAAAGAGTTGGAAGGCTGGTTTATAAAAGTGCAATAGAGGTTTAAACTGACCTTTGTACAACTGCTAAGGAGATTAGCAGTTAATAAAAACTAATGTGGTGCTGGGGGGAATTAATTAAAGGCATTGCGTATTGTCCAGTCTGGTAAGACAGAATAAATTAAAAAACCCCTGAACGGCACGTGCTGGTTGGCGAGGGCCCAAGGCAACGGTGACTGGGGACAAGAAGTGATTTCCCCATCTCGTACAAACTGGGACTGGGTCTTTAATGGCTTAACCAGGAAGGCGCACAGAGCTCCGACCCCTGGATTCCAGGGTAAGGCCTTAAGAAAAACTGGACGTTTGATTCTCAGTCTTCTGGGTACTAAATCAAACCCTTGGTTCTACCCGAGAGCTACTCACAGAGTCAGCAGTGGGAGCTCCCCCTTCCTCGAAAGCAGCTCCCGTTCACTCAGGAGGGGGCAGGTCAGATGATTAGCTCTAATAAGAGAACAATGGAGTGAGCTGGATGAAAGGCTCGACCTGTCACACTTCATCACAGCTATTTTTAAAATAAACTCCGAGAGAGTTGGTTCTCTCTGGTGCACTTTGTAGCCTTATGCCAACTTGTTCCCCGAGTTGTAGGTTTGTGACCAAGGCCCTCCTCTCCCCAGCTTTCTGCATTGACGCGATGTTAAAAACTGAGGGGTAGCACACACTGATTAGGAAGGACATAAAAAAACCAGAACGATAATACCAATTTGTCGTTATCCTCCAAAAAACACAGCAGCACTTTTGCTGTGTTGTGTCGGCTGTTCTGTTTGCTGGGACCTGCTGGTTCCGCCGTTGCCGCTTCCAAGGCAGTAATTAATTCTCCACTAGTCCCTTTCAGGTGGCTGTAAGGGAGGACAGGGGGAGCTGCCTTCTCCAGCCCCGAGCCGAGGGCACGAGCCACCCGTGTTCACCCTCCCACCGCTTGCTCCCCCATCCTCCTCACGGTCCTGGTGTCTGAATCCACCACAGCGTTCATCAGTCTCCATGGTGTCGTCAGGAATTTGGGCTGCAGTAGGTGTGAAAGGTGCTAAAACTGGCTGGCTTACGGCAGCCCTCAGCCTCGCCGGGTGGGAATTCTTCGCTGCAGAAGGGTCG
>NW_009618185.1:0-13114 GCF_000690535.1 Cariama cristata | reverse complement strand
GGGCCTAGCAGCACGGCGCCTTGCTTTTGCCCTGGAAATACAAGGAGAACGTGGCGAAGATACAAGTTGCAGCCGTTTGTCGGACTGTGTGGCTGTGCTGTGGTAGTTGTGTCGCTTTTTGGTGCGATGTTGAAAAGTGAGAGTTTAGAAATGCTGTTGGGTGTCATTTCAGCTTCTCTTCCTCTTTAAAGCAAATATGGCTATAGGTAGTATTTGATTACCACAAGTTGAGTACTGAGGAAATTCGGCACTGTTTCCTTTAATTTCTTCCTTCCTTTGACTAAAAGCAAAATATGCTTTTAAATTTTTATTATTATTTTTGTCCTTCCTTCTTTGCCACCTCTTCTGCTGCACGGTTGCTAGGCTGATTTGTTTAGGATTTGTATGGAAGTGACAGTTGATACAGCCTGAGATTTAAGTTCAGATGTCTAGTTCCTCATAACTTAAAAACAGGTGACTCTTTTTTTAATATAATCTGTTGATGATTGGTACATATGTGACAAATTGTATTTGTTTAACAATTCAGAAAAGTGAAAGTAAAGAAGAAAATAGGGTTATATGCTCACAAGTGAAGAAGTGTTGCGAATGAAGATAGTACCTGTCACTGTGCTACATCTTGACTGTATCTGTAGTAAAAACAAAAACCCTGAAGAACTCTTCCATGTTTTTTAAAAAGCCAAACTTTTTCTCCATTTAAAGATACTGGAATATTCTGCCAAGTTTCATTACATCTAGATAAATACTCATTTAGTCCCATTATTAACAATTAAATGTGTTATCCATGTTTTAAAGGATGAGTTTAAAGAGGAGTTGAAATGCTTTAGGCAAGTTTTTAGTCCTGATCCAAACATAGTTTGAGTGGGCTTTATTTTTCCTTTTACTGGCAAAGCCTGATGTATCGGGGTCTGTAAATGATAGAGCTGTGGATACAGAAGTGAGCAAACTGAAAACAGGCCAGCATGTCCAGACACTGAGAATCTACAGGTGTGCAGCGCAGGACTGAAGGTGGTATTATCCTGTCTTAGCCGTATTGGGTTTATCCCAGGATGAATTGAATGACTTTCTTGTGCTTGAAAGTGCTCAGTGTACAGACTGGGTGTAACCGCTGTGCGGTGACTTGCTGCAGGTTGGTGTGTTTATAAGTCAGAATTCAAGACATGACCCCATGGGCTGTTTGTTTATTTTCTGTTTACTTACAGCTTTTGAATTTGGGTTTGGTAGACTTTATCCAGTTTGAGCATTGAGATATCAGAATTATTAAGTAGTAGTAGTAAAGTCTTGTCTGTGTACAGTCCCACCATATACTAATTGATTAAAAAGACAGGTTTAATAAAATTTCAGTTTTTAAAGCTTTAATGGGTCATGATCATTCCAGAGCTCACAGTAGAGAATATGTGGCCAGAAGAAGAAGAAAAACCACCCCAAAATAAGCCTCATAAGCTTAAAGACCAGACAAGAGGATTAAATTTTTTTTTGTCTAAACATGTTTGAAAAGCGTTTGAAGTAAAATGGAAAAAAAAAAAATCTGGAGAGCACATTCAGGTGCTAGTATGTCTGTAACCATCTGTCTTGGCAAGAAGGGAGGGGTTTTTTTTAAACCAAGTGCGTTTATGCTGTTTCCACAAACTCTTGCAGTCATCCTGATCCTTGTTTTGAATTTAGAAATGTAGGTTTTTGAGGGAGTGGAGAGAGGGAATGGACCTATTGCAACAAGAACCCTCAGGAGTGTAGTAAGTATAGAGTCCTCCTGAGCTGAAGTACAGCGAAACCCAGATCCCTGGATCTGTTTAGACTTGTATGTTTCAACGGTCTCCTGAGTGATAAGATCAGAAATTATGTGTTCTTTAAAGATTCTAGGGAAAATTGTGCTGCCTTCAACAAATAATTTAAACTTGTTATGTCTTTTGGCAGGGGACATAACTAATTAATAACTTCTAAGGCTGCAAAATTGATCACATACATTTGACTTATTTAAATGTTGTCACTGTGATTATAACTAAAGCTGTTGGAATAAATAATCTTTATTTGAAGCTGATAAACATTGGAGGTATATGCTTTTGCTCTGCTGTTTTCATATTCTGGTATCTTTTAGTGTCCTAGTGTTTAAAAAGATTGAACAATACAGGGCACCTAATTTCTTAAGAAAATGTGATTGATTTGGGCAGTCTATAAGAGCTTCCTTTCCCAACATCTATTTAGCTAATAGTTTAAGAGGATGTTGTTACAATTGATTAGCATCCAATTCACAAAAGATAGCGAGAGGTTAGTAGTGCAGAAGCAGTGTCTGCTGTTTTCTCTTCAGACAACTGTATTTCCATTGTTTACATATAATTAAAAGCAAACATAGGATTAGATTTTTTTAAATACTTTAAGATAAATTCTGATTTCTGCCTTATTTTTTTTACTCTTCCAGGCAAGGACTTAGTTATGATGCTAGGAAGCAGTCACATGCTTAGAGTCTGTGATGGACGAGGCACATGGTGTTAATGTGTTAGCTAAGCTCTTTGAGTTGTTGGAGGAGGCTGGGTCAGCTATTAGATTTTTGGTCTAGACTATGAGGGCTGGGTTTAATTTCCAGTTCTAACAAAGACTTTTTGTCTTAGCAAAATGACTTACTCCTTGTTGCTCAGGTCCCCAGCTGGAAATTCAGCTTGCTCTGCACTGCTTTGGAGGTGGTGTGGGGGTGACTGTTCTTGGTAATATCCCTTTCCTTATTTTGAAAGGGAAAGCAAGTCAGTATAAGATATTATAGTAAGGTACAGTAAATAGTCTATAGCTTTAATGTAAAGAATCTACAAACAACAAGTAGCTGGCTTATCCATGCAAGTCCAAAGGTTTGGTGTTTTTTTTTCCTAAAGCCTGAGGGAAAAACTACCTGAATCGGGACGGTGTGACTGGATGTCTGTGCAGTGTTGATGTGCATTGCTGTGATTGATTGGACTGCAGTCTTGTAATGGGAGTACTCTTCTAGCAAAATACCTACTTACCCGCAATTAGTTTTCTTGTTAGAGCTTGAAATGCACCACTTTAAAGTAGAACTACATAAAGTGGATATAACTGCATTCACCTGTGGATCAGCTGCTGATGTGGGTGGGGTATGTTAGCCAGAAGCACTGGGAAAAATTGAGATGGTCATGTTCTGTTACCACCGATGTGGGGACTCGCTTACACACAGTCAGTAGAAGCCACTACATCGTCTGGCTTACTGTTCTGTAACTCAGTTCCCTGGACCTTTACTGTTGTCTCTCGGCCAGCATTTTAGAGGCCAAAAAAGGAGCAAGGGAGGGACCGGTGCCTCGCTGATAGTTTCAGAGCACCTCCGTGTTCAGATTGCTGTAGCTGTTAAACTTGCTGTGCCAGAAGTTTCAGTCAACACTTTTAAAATAGAGAAGCACCCCCTCCCCCTTATACAACAGTTGATGGTGCCAGATTTTTAATAATATGCACATAGGCTAACATCACAGTAGGGTTTAGAACAATAGTTGAGTCACTTCCTCATTGTGTGCCTGCCAAGGCCTAGTACTCGCTGCTGGATTTTCATAGTAACAGGTGACATCATTCCTGCCTTACTCTCGGAAAGGGTAGGAGCTCCCCTGGGTGTAACTAACAGAGTCACCTGGTGCAGAAGTACAAATAGCTTGCAGTTGTAGTTTCTTGGGTTTCTGCCTTAAAAAAAACAGAAGCTTTACAATTTTATTAGTGTTCAGTAACCCAATTTTTTATGAGCACCCCAAAAAATTGATTAAACTTGTTGGCTGATGTGTATAATAATGTATTACGGCTCTTTGGAATAGACTGGTAGAACTGCACCTGTGAATGCCTGGTGTTCATGCTCCTAGGAAATTCAGATCAACTTAAGGCTTTGGAATTCCACCTGTTCCATGATCAGTTAATAAGTTATCTTCATGTTTTGTAAGATGGCACCATCTATTTAAAATGGGTATTTATCTTCAAACATCTGTAGGGATGCTATTACACAGAGAGCTGATTGGATTTGGGCTCATCATACTAATGAGTTGTTGCATGCTGCTGCAGTTTCTTCCATTCTTTTTTTCCTTTTTCCCTCTGCTTTTTTTGCACATTCTATGCTGACAGTTCTTCTTGGCTGATTCTTTCTATTAAAAGCCAGTACTTGGAGGTAACATCCATAAAAACTGATGCCGTTTAGATTGTGTTTTGCAAATGTACCTCATTTCATTTGAAGATAATGAAACAAAGCTTGTGCATTGAGTCCAGTTCCTTACTGCTGAGGGCAAATGTGAAGTGGCTTACACTTATTTTCAAATTTAACTCTTGCAATTGGCTGTTAAATTTTAATGTGCAATACTGAAACTAGCTGGCGTGGAATCTAAATGAGACTTTCGGAGAAGTAAGCTTGTCTTGATTTGCTTATGAGTTACAGCTTAAATGCTACAGCAACTATTTTTACCAAATTTCTTTTAATAAAGATTTAGCATTCTCACTGTGGGCAGCTTTCTCATCTCTTGTCAGAGAATTAAGTTACAGATAGCAGATAAATTGCATTAAATGTCTAAGTGCAAAAGAGTTATTAAAATATTGTATTGATAGACAAAGGCCTTGAGTGATTCTTATGCTCCCATTTATTTGGTAGTTAAAATTTTAGAAATAAATCTTGTCTAACCCAATACCTTTAAAAACACTGGGTTTTTTTAATATGTCTGATTCTGCTGTGGTAGGGAAACTACCTCACAGTGCTCATCTCAAATGTTTTGTTAATATTGTGCTAATCACTGCAGTCACTGTGGTGATCCCTTTCCCACCTTTTTCCACTGAAAGTTAATGTGGATTATGGTATGCTTACCTCTTCCCAGATTTTAGAGAGCTTGGCTAAGGAAGTCAAAGAATTGAGTGAACGAAGTTTTGGGGGGTGTGAGGACCTAGCCACCTTGGGGGTTCTTGACAACATTGCGTTAAGGTGCTGAAGGTACCCATGGCTGTTAGTCTGTAGAGGGGCAGCAGTGGGAGTGAACTAGAACACCTGCGAGGCCCAACGGGCAAGGGCTGTGTTAGCCATGCCAAAATCCGATTTGTGACATTCACGCTTCTTGCTGCTCCTTCCTGGTGGTAAATGCACTGTACTAAACATTGCCAAAAAGGAGTTATTTGTAACATGAGAAAGGCTCGGTGTGTAAAAGTTGCTGATGCAGCACCAAGTGTTGTAGAACTTCATGGTTCTGGCAGTTCGTGGATTGTCAGTGGACAGAGAGTGCGCACACCTGGTTTGTATATGCTGTGTTAGCACACACACAGCTTGATCTCTGAAAACTTGAGCTGCATTACGAGCTTTGGATTTTTGCAGTTTTCTTGGGTAACTTAGAGAGACCTCATTCTTTTAAAGGAAGTCATACCGCAGCTAAAACAAATTTAAAGTAACACAATAGTGACTGTCATATCTGGCCTATTTTGCAAGTATATTTGCTTGTTTCTGTATGTAATATGATTAGTACATCTTGAACAGGGGATGCTGCCTGGAGAGTTAGACACTCTGCTGAAAACCAGTTTCTGTTATTTCTTGCACTATTTCAATTTTTAATTAGGCTTATATGACAATAGGTTTCTTGATTACCTGCTCTCTATTGTCCAAGTGTCATGGAGTCATGCTTCTGATATCTTGGGAGGTGGGGGGGGGAACATTGATTTGGTGGATAGAGAACTGCAGAAATAGGTGGGCAGAGTCCTATACAATAAAGATCCTGTTTTCAGGTAGGTTCCTGGAGTAAAATGAAGGATGAAAGAACAACGTTTGATACTGCTGGAATTGTTTAAGTGGAATTTTGTGGGTTGTGTAAGACTGTATGGAAAAATGTAATCTGCAGAAAAGCAATCTCCTTTTTTTAACTTTTCTCTACTTATCAGTTCGAGTTTAAATAATACTGTAAAATAGGAGCTAATGAAGCAAGTATTGATTATATAACTGGTATGTGTTTCAGCTCTTACCAGCATTTTTCTTTCCTTTTGAGAATTTCTAAATTAAATACAAGTTTTTGCTTTGGGGAGTAGGGATTACTGTCCTTGGCTTTATGTTTTGGAGTCTATTTTGGTTGTGTAACTTATGCACTGACCTTGTATTTCAGGTTAATGGACCTGATGGCATTCTACAGAATGGAGCTGTAGATGATAATGTGGCTAAAACCAGCCAGCTTCTGGCAGAGTTGAATTTTGAAGAAGATGAAGAAGATACCTATTACACAAAGGATCTTCCTGTGCATGCTTGCAGGTAAGAGCTAATCTTTGCCGCAGGCTTGTTATTTCCAGAGGGCAGGAGCAGTTTGTGGGAAGGAAAGGAGTATGCTTAGAGGATTTTTGGATTTTGAGAGCAACTTCCTGGGAGACAGCTGTGGACTGGTAGGAGAGTGGTGCCCTCTGGTGAGCTCTTGTGGATGCTTACAGCTGCCACGTCCAGTGGGTCTTTGACCTCCCTTGAGGAATAAATAGAAGGCTAAGCCAGCCTAGGGATGGTAATGGTGGGAAGTGTTAAAATACTTGTGACTCAGAGCAGAAGTTCGACTCGTGTTTGATGCTTTTACCAACATTCGTGTTCCCTAATTTTCACTTCCCCTTACCTTGGTACACTGCTAGGTAGCTTAAGCCTTGTAGTTGAATTTTCCTGTAAGCAAGTACCCAATCACTTCCTGTGTTTTCATTTTTAATCCCAGTTACTGTGGTATCCATGACCCTGCTTGCGTGGTTTACTGTAACACCAGCAAAAAGTGGTTCTGTAACGGGCGTGGAAATACATCTGGCAGGTAAGCGGTCAAATGATGGAAATAACAGTGGCAATCTTGTTTTTACTGTGTTTGTTTTGAAGTGGTGTGATGGCTGTGACTTACGTTTTGATGATAATTGAAGTCTAGTGACTTAAAGTGAACCTTAGCTGCCTCTAGCTGTTCCGCTGTTACCAACTTAGACCTCAGTCTCAGCAAAACTTGAATCACTTCTGTGAAGTGAGCTTCCTGCTTCTTCCACCATTGTGTGTTTTTGCAAAGCACAGCAGAACTGATGCTCTTGACCTTTAGAGCTTCAGGAGGCTTCTTTCACTTATCAGTAACATAAAAAGAATTTTTTATGTTTCCTATTCTTTCACGCTTATCTATCTTAAAGCATTCAGGCACTGAGAAACCACTGAAACTGTGTTAGCAGTATCTTTGCTTGGATGAAAAGTGCAAGATCTTACCAATGTCTACCACAATGTGAATAGATTTTGTTTGTGCCTTTTAATAACTGAGCTGATACCTTAAGTTAGGACTAAATGTGATTTTCGTGTTAACTTAAAATAAATGTATGTCCTCTTTGGTTTCAGCCACATTGTTAATCATCTTGTGAGAGCGAAGTGTAAAGAGGTGACTCTCCACAAAGATGGACCTCTAGGAGAGACTGTCTTGGAATGTTATAACTGTGGATGTCGTAATGTGTTTCTCCTTGGCTTTATTCCAGCTAAGGCAGACTCTGTGGTTGTTTTGCTGTGCAGGTGAGAGAATGCCTTTGTTGGCATGTTTGTGTCAAGTCTATTGCATAACCTTATTTCTAAAGGGCAAGGCTCGCTTTCATTCTGTACCAAAATATTTTTTTATACTCTTAATTTGCCACCGTTTTTCCTTTAGATGATCATACAGACTTCATGAATTGCATATCAGTAGATAATGCAGTAAAGGAACATTCTGTTATGCTGAGCAAATGTCTTAGTTCTATAGAAAAGTATTTCTCCCAAATGAAGCAGTCCTTAATGGAAGAAAAGTGTTTTTCCCCTTTTTCAAACTCTGATTTTCAGATTTGGAAGAGTAACAGATCATTTCAGGAAATTAGTGTAGAACTCTACTGGAATAGTGACTATTACACAGTATGTTTTTCTGTCAGCTCATAGAATCATTTGAAGATGACAGTAAATCGGAAATTATTTTCTGACAGGTTCTATCAGAAGTCATGATTTTATAATTGTATGTATTTTAATTAAATGCTGTCACTGTGTATTTGACAGTAGAAGGTGTGTTTCTATGGAATGAGTTCTTCTATTTGTTTAAACAACAGATGGGAAGTAATCCCGAGTATTTTCTGATGTATTACATGTGTGCATAATCTTAATGGACTGTAACCACTTTCAAAGGTGAGTGTCACATTTAATATTTTAGATGCTGAAATCTTCAGTTCTGGAAACACCCAAGAAATACTGCTTGTCATACTGAGCCTTCCCACTGTTGAAATAGCAAATACAGGGACTAAAAAATTAATTGGCCCAGCAGGCTAGGATGGTTTTGTGTTTTTCCTTTTAACTGGGGTACTTGAGTTGTTTTAACAGCGTGATAAACCTATTTTTACACTTCACATGATAGACTGCTTCTTACACTTGTCTAATTTAATAATTTTTTCCAATGTTTTGGTTGTGCAGGCAGCCATGTGCCAGTCAGAGCAGTTTAAAGGATATTAATTGGGACAGTTCACAGTGGCAGCCTCTTATACAAGATCGTTGTTTCCTTTCGTGGTTGGTAAAGATTCCATCTGAACAGGAACAATTGAGAGCACGTCAGATTACAGCTCAACAGATTAACAAACTGGAAGAACTTTGGAAGGTATGTGCTGCTTTTCAAATACTGGTTTTATTTTACCAAGTGGTAATTTCGTGTTTTTATGAAGGAGGGACAAGACTATTTTAGCAACTGTATAAGGCAGGGAACATACATAAATCACGTGAGGTTTAAATCCTGCAGGTATGACAAGCAATGCAACTGCGAATTGATCAAAGGATTCAGGAAATTGTTTATCAAAGTAGGAAAGTTTCACCCTTCGGTTCTTAGCTCTGTTCCAAGTTGTACTATCAGGCAATCTGAAAAAATTACTTTCCTTCCCCATATCAAGTCTTTTGCTTGTTTCTGCTTTACATGATGACTAGATGAGTAGGGAACTGTTATTCCACGCTTGGTATTCAGTTACTGCTTTTTAAGAGGTTTTTCTGCACATCCTTTAAAGTATAACAAACCGACTGGATGTGAGCGAGCACGACATATGATGTCTTGGTATAGTTTTCACAAGTTGTTATACCTTGACGTAACTTCCTGTAGTAGTAAAACACTGTATTATCGATCCTGTTGCACAGTGAGAGCTTGTCACTTGTTTGTACTTAAAACTTTGAAACGAAACATTTATGCTTTAAATTCTAGGAAAATCCATCTGCAACCCTTGAGGACTTAGAAAAACCTGGTGTTGATGAAGAACCACAGCATGTCCTGCTTAGATATGAAGATGCTTATCAATACCAAAATATATTTGGTCCTCTAGTCAAGCTTGAGGCAGACTATGACAAGAAACTCAAGGAGTCTCAGGTAATGTGCTTGAAATAGGCCTGTTTGCGGGGGCTTCTGACCAGTTCTCTGGCATCAAACATAGGGTCGCCGTTAACAGCATAGAAGGAAGGCTCAAGTGAAATAAATGTATTTATTACAGTACTGTTATATCACAGTAATTACAGTTGTAATGGTGATGAATGATAGCCTGGAGAGGAAAGAAAAATCCTCAAACTGAGATTTTAAAAAAGAGCTTGAAACACTTGGGAACTTCCATCTTTCCAAGAACTGTATTCTATCATAGAACTGTAACTTGGCCACCTTCTTTTATGTTGTTATCCTCATAACCTGCACTTACCTTTGTCAGTCAGAGTTTCTGGTCAAACTTGAATTATATAAGGTCGTGCAAGCACGTAATGAATGTTTTAAAGGTAGGGGGAGAGAATAACACAGCTGGTGGTTAGGACTCATTAAGTGACTTTCGTAGGACAGAATTATCTTCCGCAGATGGTGTGAACTCAATCCATAGGAATAAACACGGATATTGTCTATACTGTCACGCTGGAACAGCAAGTTTTGTATTTCTCTGCTATTTTGAAGTATAGGACAGTGAGGACTGTGTCAGTTGGCAAACAGCTCTTTAAGAACATAACAGATGCCTTTTCTTTACCATTAGACCCAAGATAACATCACAGTCAGATGGGACCTGGGCTTGAACAAGAAAAGAATTGCTTATTTCACTTTGCCAAAGACTGATTCAGGTAATGACAGCTCGATTGTATGTGTTGTCTGTTTGAGTTTTTTTTATGCCTGCTGAATAACATCAGTGTTTAAAGAACTGTGATTTGGCCTGGGATACAAGATAGTACTGTAAGTTTGTTTTTTTCTGTTGGGGGGTGGTTGTTCATTCGTGAATATTCTGAGGGCATTTTTTCCTTCCTTTGTAGACATGCGTCTTATGCAAGGAGATGAGATCTGCTTGAGGTATAAGGGAGACCTGGCCCCTTTGTGGAAAGGAATTGGTCATGTTATCAAAGTTCCTGATAGTATCCTTTACTTAGGGAGCCTTCAGGAAGGCTTAATCGAAGATTGAAGTCTCTCCGAGAAATCAGTAAATGTGTACAAAAGTAATTTGGGGATAATTTTAATTTGTTATGGGGATCTACTAAAAAAAAAAATCGGGAAAAATAAAATTCAAATTTTTGCTATAGATTACTACTTAACGAGGTTCTACAGATTATGGTGATGAGATAGCCATTGAGCTGAGGAGCAGCGTTGGAGCGCCTGTGGAAGTTACTCATAACTTCCAAGTGGATTTTGTATGGAAGTCTACTTCATTTGACAGGTATTGAAAAAGCACTTTAAAACTTGGCAGACAGTGGGTGCAGTTGGTGTATATATTTTCCTTTACCTTCAGTGGGAAGTTTAGAACAAGAAAAGTTGTATTGTTTGTGACACTAGCAATCAGAAATCTGAGTATGCCCAATGTGTCAAGTCTAAGAACGCATGATACCTGGTTTATAGAGCAACAGGCCTAACTTTTACTAGAAATGGAGTTAATCTGAATGCCATCAAACTTGTCAGTTTTTCCCATTTTGAAGGCACACTTAAGGTTTGTTGCAAATACATCAAGGGGGGAAATTTACCTTATGTTTAGTAATACTTGGAATGCAAGAAGAAAAACTGTTTTGTAGTTCAGCTTCCCAAACACTGCTCCATCAGGAAGTGTACTCTGATTTTAGTTGGCATTCCTAAACTTTGAATTGCTTTAACAAGCTGAAATTTCATGGCATTTGAACCGGCAGTGGGGTCAGTAGGCTTCAGACATGTCTGTACTGCATTTTGTAAGATAAGAGTTTGTTTATTATCCTGAAAGAGAGATACTGAGGACAGATTTTCTTCAGGTCTTGCACTAAAATTACTGTTGCAGATTCGGTCAAGGGCTGGTGTTTCTCTACAGATTTTTCTGGTTAGAATACTTTGTAGTATTCGCATGGGGGAAAAACAAGGTCTGTGTTCTCAGAGTCTGATTTTTGTCTCTTAGTTCTGTTAGTAAGTGTTCTACATTGTTCTCTTTTCCCAAGGTATATTTTAATTTCTGCCTGATGTCTGATTAACCTTTGTGTAGGACACTTGTGGATAGTTGTATTTGAGGTTATGCTGATTTACTTTTTTTTCTGTCCTTCCCTCGTTTCAGAATGCAGAGTGCTTTAAAAACATTTGCTGTGGATGAGACCTCAGTGTCTGGGTACATCTATCACAAACTGTTAGGTCATGAGGTAGAAGATGTAATTATTAAATGCCAGTTGCCAAAGCGCTTTACAGCACAAGGACTTCCTGATCTCAACCATTCTCAGGTAACCTCATCTCGTTTTTACTACCCGCAAAGAGTATGAGGGAGGATTTATGAACAGAGGTTGAACAACTTTGTAACTTCCTATGCATTGAATGCTAAATAGGAATTTAAAAAACTTTTATAGGTTTATGCTGTGAAGACTGTCCTGCAGCGTCCTCTGAGCCTTATTCAGGGTCCCCCTGGTACTGGAAAAACAGTGACATCAGCCACAATCGTCTATCATCTGGCTAGACAGGGCAATGGGTAAGAACTATTCTCTCTAAATCTTTATGTATGAGGTTACTTTAATAATGGTCAAAGAATCAACTTGATTTTAAAAATTAGAATCATTTGTGTCATTGAACTGAAAAGGTTTTCTAGAAGTGTATTTTTCTGGGAAGACTTGTGATTATTTCAGAAGATATTCTTCTCCAGCGTATTTTTAAGGGACATGTGTTGTAACACATGATTTTATTACAGGACTACTGGAAAAAAGTTTACAGCTCATTGAGACTTACTTTTTGCTTAATTTTTTTCAAGGCCTGTGTTAGTCTGTGCTCCGAGTAATATAGCTGTAGATCAGTTGACTGAGAAGATCCATCAAACTGGACTGAAAGTGGTTCGTCTGTGTGCTAAAAGTCGTGAGGCAATTGACTCTCCTGTATCCTTCTTGGCATTGCATAACCAGATCAGAAACATGGATAGGTAAGAAATGATTGAGGGGGGCTTGGAAACAAAAAAAAAACCCTAGACACAACTGATTAACTGTGTAATGATAACAACATGTATTGGCTTGATGTGATAACTCTTTTTGGTTCTGTACATGTGTCATATTTAGTTTTACAATGAGTTCCACTGTAATCCTACCAAGCTGTCAATTAGGCCGTAAAGCAAAATTCCTTTTTTTGCAGCATGCCAGAGCTTCAGAAACTGCAGCAGCTTAAAGATGAAACTGGAGAACTGTCGTCTGCTGATGAGAAACGTTACCGTGCACTGAAACGAACAGCAGAGCGTGAATTACTTATGGTAAGGTTGCATCGGTTCTAGCAGCTTAAATAATTGCGTTCTCCCACTTGAGGCTTAGTTGCAATTTGCTGGTGGAGATCAGAGTAGAAGTTAACTTTTGGAGGGATTCCTGATACGGTACTGAATACTCTTCTGTCCTGGTTTGGCTAAAACAGGATCATTTCTCCTTTCAGTAGAGGTTTTTTCCTTCAGTTAAGCTTCTTCTAAGTAACTGCACTTTCTGAAGTTGGCTGCATGTTTTTCAGACAGTATCTGCTTTCAGAATTGAAAAGGCCTGATGTTTATAGTTGTTGCTAAAGTAACAGTGGGATTGGTATGCAGAAAGGGCCATGTTGATACTTATTCCTGTGGGAACCAAGGTCACTGCTGGCTCTGGTATGTTCCACAAGTGAAAAGATGTAAAAGGGTTGCACCCGTGGGAACGTGTGGACGGGACAGGTGACCAAAAGCTGACCAA
>NW_009618184.1:25561-26205 GCF_000690535.1 Cariama cristata | reverse complement strand
CGTTACTGGATGAAGAGGGGAACATTGCCAGCAAGGATGAGGAAAAGGCAGAGGTACTTAATGCCATCTTTGCCTCAGTCTTTCATAACCGGACCAGTTATCCTCAGGGCAGCCAGTCCTCCAAGCTGGATGACAGGGATGGGGAACAGAATAATCCCCCCCCTATCCAGGAGGAAGCAGTTAGCGATCTGCTGCTCCACCTAGACATGAACAAGTCTATGGGGCTGGGTGGGATTCACTCGAGGATACTGAAGGAGCTGGCGGATGAGCTTGCCAAGCCAATCTCCATCATCTACCAGCAATCTTGGCTAACTGGGGAGGTCCCAGATGACTGGAGGCTAGCCAATGTGACGCCCTTCTACAAGATGGGCCGGAAGGAGGATCTGGGGAACTACAGGCCTGTCAGCCTGACCTCAGTACAGGGGAAGGTGATGGAGCAGATCATCCTGAGTGAGATCACAAGGCACATGCAGGACAATCAGGGGATCAGGTCCAGCCAGCATGAGTTCATGAAAGGCAAGTCCTGCTTGACCACTCTGATCACCTTTTATGATCAGGTGACCCACCTGGTGGATGAGGGAAAGGCTGTGGATGCGGTCTACCTGGACTTTAGCAAGGCTTTTGACGCTGTGTCCCATGGGATT
>NW_009618184.1:0-25149 GCF_000690535.1 Cariama cristata | reverse complement strand
AAGACCTGGGGGTGTTGGTCGACAGCCGGCTGAACATGAGCCGGCAGTGCGCCCAGGCAGCCAAGAAGGCCAATGGCATCCTGGCCTGTATCAGAAACAGTGTGGCCAGCAGGACCAGGGCAGTGATCGACCCCCTGTACTCAACACTGGTGAGGCCACACCTTGAATCTTGTGTTCAGTTCTGGACCCCTCACTACAAGAAGGACATCGAGCTGCTGGAGCATGTCCAGAGAAGAGCAACGAACGTGGTGAAGGACCTGGATAACAAGTCTTATGAGAAGTGGCTGAGGGAGCTGGGGTTGTTTAGTCTGGAGAAAAGGAGGCTGAGGGGAGACCTTATCGCCCTCTATAACTACCTGAAAGGAGGTTATAGCGAGGTGGAGTTGGTCTCTTCTCCCCGGTAACTAGCAATAGGACAAAAGGAAATGGTCTCAAGTTGCACCAAGGGAGGTTCAGGTTGGATATTAGGAAGAACTTCTTCACTGTAAGAGTCGTTAGGCATTGGAACGGGCTCCCCAGGGAGGTGGTGGACTCACCATCCCTGGAGATGTTCAAAAGATCCTTAGATGTAGTGCTTCGAGACATGGTTTAACGGGTTTAGCGAGCACGGTGGCATTGGGTGTACGGTTGGACTTGATGATCTTTGAGGTCTCTTCCAACCATAATGATTCTATTCTATGATTCTAAGTGCCAACGATGTGTTGGTGTGCACATCCTTTTCTCCTTGGCCTTCTTCACACTTACTAAGAGAAGGAGTGGTGATGTTTTCAAGAGCCTGGCAGTGTCTACCACAATGTCTAAGTGAACCCAGACAGTGTTGATTATTATAGGCACGTCAGCTTTCCGTGTGGGGGTCATCACTGCGGTTGTTCACAGCTCTTCTGTCATTAGAGACCATCATCAGCATGGGAGAGTCTCCTACACCACTGCTGGTGGATTTGCATTAGACTTGTTAAACCTACAGTTCCCCCACGTGATTATTCAGATGAGCAATCAGGTGATTCATTTCCTGTTTTAAGCATCTGGATATGGAGCAGAGCATCCAGACTGTTGCTGATATTTGTTTTTGCAGCTCCTTGTAATGGGCTCATGCATTACTGCTCGTGCAGTGCCATTAGTGGGTCGAGTGTATTACTGACACAGAGACACACTTGTCCTGAGGAGCCTACAGTCAAAAGCAGACACCAGGATAGTGAAGGCTACAAATATTCAAAAAGCACAGGAATGAGAGAATGAGGGCTATAACACCGACAGATTATGAGATATTCTTGTTATGTTCACCTCTTGCTAGAGCCTTGTTTTTTCAATCTCTGCTGACACCTAACCTGAACGATCTTGTGAAAGAATCATGTTCTGAATTCATATAGCTTCCTGTGATAAGCTCTTGGTGTGCCAGTGGTATTTTTAAGACACAGAGGAGACATGTCAGAGAAACAGGAGCCCGATTACTCTGCAGATAGAATATTCTAATCACCGAGCAGCTTATCAGGACACTTACGGGCAGCAAATGCTTCACAAATCCCAGGAAACGCCAGCTGAAAATCCCCATTATTAGTGACATAACTTTCTCGATAAGCCTCCTCAACAATATGAGCTATTGTTTATACCGAGAAACACTGCTGAGGTTCAGTGGAAAGGTGTGCGGAGCTTTTTCTCCCAGACAAATGAAGCACTGGATTCATGGGTGAGAAGCAGACCTGCTGGCATTCTCAGCTCTTATTCTATTCAATGGTCACAGCAAATGACACCCTTTCATTTTCCCTTCCTGCACTTCATAGTACAAAAGAAAAACTGAAGCCTAAACCAGCTATTTTTATTTTTGATTAAATCTTTCTTTTCCCTCTCCAGATGGTACATGCAGGGGCATGACATTAACCCGAAACAAAAATGAGCAACCAGAAGCAAGTGTGCCATTAGCTCAGCTCAGTGTCTGATGTGTTTATTTTCAGTGGATCTGTGAAGCAGGTTGACAAGCAGAATCTTTTGCTTCACGTATCACTTACAGAGCTCCGGTGAGCAGGCACCATATGAAACAGCCAGTGAAAAAAGCTTCAGCAAGACATGACCATATTTATTTTCTTTTTAGGCACAGATACAGTCGATTGAAACCTTGATCGATGAAAGAGACTCATCAGAGACAAAATTAAGATAATTGCATCGTAACCACAAATTGTCATAAGAGACATTTTATGACATGATTTAGCTGAATTAGACACTATTGACCTCAGACTGGTTTATCAAGGCGGGAGAAATAAATTAAGAGATACGAGCACTCTGAATACATGTGGTAAGCTGCATTTTCCAACTTCTTTTCAACTTCTTTGAGATCAGGTGGGATGCTTTGATTTACAGTCACCAAAATGAAAAATTCAGGCTTTCAAGCTACTGGCATGTATGAGCACAGCAGAGCCAGAGGTTCACAAAATGGTATTATATGGCTTTGTGTCAGTGGACCAGGCCAGGGCATGGGTCTGCATGTTGGCCTGGGGTCATCTGTACTGGAAGTTGTATAGCAAGGTCCCTGGCATGGTTTTGGCCTGTGCCAGTTAGCATCCCTCCCAGGTTTCGGGCACAGCCCGAGGGCTAGCACAGGCTAAAGACCTGCCCAAGTGCAGGCCAGATCTGGCCTGCTGTTTTGAAAAGGAGCTTAGCCGTACGGACGAGAACGGTGCTGTGCCAGTGGACCTCAGGGCCAGAGAATGATCCTTATTTACTAATATGGATGCAATATCAGACAGAGAAGGGGCAACAAACTGTCTTCTGTGCCAAAACCAATGTTCCAGTAAATAGCGTTGGTAACTGGATTTTCTGGCTATTTCATGGTGGCTATCTCGAGAGTGTTCCACTGTGGTAAAGCATCTCAGCAGACATGGTTAATTTGGAAATAGTGGCTTCCTTTGGGCCAGTTCCTGAATGAGATGTGCAGAAGGATGTGACGTACAGGGGGATGCACGCTCGTCAGAGGGGAGCCAGGTTGCACTCGGAGCTGACGTTAGGTACGCCATGGTCCTGCAGCTCACGAGAACAACCTTAGCTGGCAAATACTGACAGCATCCCTGCGTGGAGGTGTCAGCTCGGGTCTCTGCTAGCTGGGGGAAATGGCCGTGTGGTGCAATACCCCGCCAGCATGTCCTTTCCCAGGCTTGCTGTGTCAGCTGGGAGGTGACTTTTCTTAGGCGTTTGCACCCTGACGAGCACTATGGTGAGAGGGGGCTGACCAAAGGGTTTAGCTGCTATTGAAGCACAAGTAATAGATAGCAGGAGTCAATAACAATGAAAATTAACTGAGGATCAATCAACATGAAAGTCCAAACAGGCAAAACTGAGATGTCCTCTGCCACCTATAACTTCATTAAACAGGTGAGGTTTTCCACTGAATGTACTTGGCAAACACACCACAAACCCTTACTGACTTCTCTGCTGCTTTCAAAAAGTGGCACCTCTTGGGACCTGGAATCTGCTGACACAGATGTTATAAATTACTTTTTGTAGGATTGATGGCAAATAAAATGTTCTGCAACTTATTGCAGGCCTTTTGACGGCACAATTATGGGTATCCTTGCTCCAGGCTTCCTGGCTGATTCCCACCTGACAAACAGCCTCACAGATTTTATGTGTTCAACGAATGCATTGGCACTCTCTCCCATATTTCAGCATAAGTCCAGGAATGGAACAAGCATCAGGTGACTGTCTGTTTTGAATTTGTTGTACAGCTTTTAACATTCCTGTCTTTTCTGTGGTGTTGCAGAAAATCTCGCTCTTGCCTTTCAGCTTTCTGAAACAAATAAAAGGCTGTATCACAAACATCAGAAACCAAATATGAGAATGATGGCTGAACCGGGGTGCTGTATGTGCACATTAGCGTGAAAAATTCAACATTATGTTTTTATTACAGATAGCTTAAAAGGGAATGGAGAGAAACTAGAAAACCAGAGCCTTCTCTTCACAGGTGTTGAGCACCTGAAAACTCCATCAGCTTTGTAAAGGCCTCCATTTCTTTTAGGTTCAGGGTGCTCTAGGAACAAACAGCACTTAAGAGAAACATGCTGATTTTTAAATGGCAGTGGCCAATGACAGACAATAACAATTTGAGGAAGGACAAGATCTGTCTGTAAAAAGACAAGAGCACCTCTGAAAAAATCAGGACAACCTGAGCCTTCTGTGCTTATTTTAGCAGAATGCTCCAGTGCACACCTATTAAAAATCTCCACTAAATCTTATTTCCGTGGAGGAGTGATATCATTTGTGATCATGGACACTATCTTCAGCTTTGACTTGAAGCACACTAAGCTCCTTTTGCCTTGTCCTTTGTAACTTTAATTGTGCAGTAAAGTATTCTTAGCCTCCTCATGTGGCACTATGCTAGGAGTCAGCTTTCTACTGTACATGTCTCTTCTTTTATCACATCTTCCACTTTTCTTTATCTTTCTATAGCTATTGTGTCTCGATACCACTCTCATTTGTCGTAACCTCTAACTTAGCTTTCAAAAATCCCTCTCTTTTCAAGATAAGCTCTATACCGTGTCTAATCGTCACTTCCTATGGGTTCCTTTTGAAGCAACAAATTTCAGCGCTAATGTGCAAAACGTGCAATGCTCAGCTCCCTGTTACACTAGTGCAACCATTGGGATCTGAGGAAGTTGCACTGCTGTAACAGAGGTGAGTTCAGCTCATTGTATTTGCAGTCCCAAACCCCTCCTTCCTATGTCTCTGAAGTGTGTATCCTCAGACATCTTTCTTGCTCTCACACGCCTTAAGGAGTGATCCCTTGGCATGAGTGCTGCCCAAAGTCTGCAGCTGAGAATGCAATGAAGAGTAGAGGCTTTTCTTCTTCTGATCTTGTCCCCAGAATACAACTCATACCTCTGCATTTGTACTTGCTTTCTCCTGGGTAATATAAAAGCCTGATAACTGAGTCTGTAATCCTGAGACTTTCTAGTAGAAGGTTTCAAAAACAGTGCTGCTACACCAATATTTCTTTTAATGTAATTGGCATACAAAAGAAAAAATATTGTAATTATGCATCCTAAGCCTGCAGACAGCAGGGCTAGATCCCTTTAAATCACACCAAAATTTGTAATATTACTGTAAAGGGAGTGGAAACATCCAGCTTAATTTTGACCTTTCAGAAACCAATGGATAAGCTAAAGAACTGCCTAATACATGGCCTGGAGGTGACAAGTAACATGTAATTCACGGTTCCCTGTTTATTTCTTTCCATTGTACTGTGTGGTACTTGAAAATGTAGCTGACGGCTCTCTTCCCATAAAGAATATTATTTAGGAGAGGTTCGGTCTAAGCATGGTTCAGAAAACCCTGAACTCATGCCTCTCTGTGGTGGTGGAAAAGGGCTTTACCCATGCCGTTCCACCCACGTTTGTGCAGACAAGGGCAAAAACAATGCCTTACCTTCATCACAAGGGAACACCTCACTCCATAGGGATGAAAAGGGATAAACTATTATTTGAGATTTTTTCTGTTATCCTTCGTCTTCCGCATTCTAATTTTTCTTCACCTTCCTAATTGTTAGAAAAGCTTTCTGTTTTGTAAAGAAGGGAAATGCACAGGTACAGTAGGAGGATGTTTAAGAGAATTAGAGTGTTCCACTTGACATAGTGCTACCATCATTTTAATTTCCTTTTCAGGACTTGGCCATAACAGTTCAGAGCTCTTGATACTCAGGATTGAAACCTGCATAATCGCAGGGGTCACTGTGCGTTGCACTCCCTGTGAGACCTCTGCTTTTCCAGGAGCATATTCCTGACTCTGAAAGATCCGAAATGAAACCCAGCTTTCTGCATGGTAAAGAACACTGCAATACCCCCATGAAAATATCATTGCCATGCAAGAGGTAAAAGGTGGGACAAAAGGATAATATCTCTGCTCCAAGGCTTCAATATTTCCTTCAAGAGATGCGGTACGTCAAACACTTCATCCTGTGTCAGCATGTTAGGCTCAGGAAGGACCAAAAAGAGCAGAATAAAAGTTAGTCACAAAGGACTGAGGTGCTTTATCAGGCTGTATTTACCACCAGTATGGCACCGAGTGGTAGTCCAGTAAGTAAAGCAAACAAGAGCAATTTTGCCACTATCACTGCCTGATATGATGCGATGAGGAATGAGCACAAATTGTCATTTGAGAAGTGATACTGCTTCTTAAGACCATCACTGTATGGTTTTTTAGGGCATCAAAGTCCATTTGTACAGCAGGGCTAGAAAGCAACATCTGGCAAGAAGTGACACCGCAGGGGTTGTCATAAGCAGGCTCCCTCGCAGAGGGAGCACCCGGGTGCTGCATTGAGAAAACCCAAAACTAGTTAGATCATTGTCTCCAAGGCAGTCCTAAGCTTGGAAAGCCTCCGCTGCACAGGACCGCCGATGTGATGTCCCGGTGCTGCTGGTTACCAAGTGTTTGCCACAAGCAGGGAGTCTCTTGGATGGAGAGTCAGAATTAAAAAGCAAAAAAAAATATCTGCATGTGCAGCCTACCAGAAACACTGGCACTTCTCAAAACCGACGTGGCAAGGAGGCAGCAGGGGAAAGAAGTGTAAATGAAGTTCAAAATGAAGGGAGGGAGCAGCAATGGCCAGAACGCAGTGGCTAGCCCGAACTCTTTCTTCAAAGACGGAAAGACCCGCCGAAGAGCAAAAATCACAAATGTTCAATCCCGTTAAGTGAGCTTACAGCAGGAGTAATTTTAAAAATGAAAAGCATGCCCACTGTTCAGAGATACAAGCGGGAGAATGGCAGGGGAATCTACAAAGGGAGAGAGGTGATGAAGAGAGACAGCAGGAAATCAAACTCCACTCAGAACAGCAACCTGCAAAGTTCAAGTGCAGTCCAGCCTGCAAAATAACAAATAAACTCTCCCCGAGATGAATAAACTGCTGAATGCACTGGTAGAACAAGAATGAGTTGTACCTACAGGTACCTCATGGCCTTTTTAAACGGTAACAGTTAGAAGTCTGGATGTGAATACAACCCTCCTTTTCTTTCTCTAATTCACATTATACATGCTTTTGTAATAGCGACATATGGAATAAGAAGTTTGGCAACTCAGAAAAAATCGTTATATTTCAAATGACCTGCATCACCAATAGAGTCTTTTCATTTTCTTCTGATACAGTAATCCTTTGCTGGAGGGAGTATCAATTATAGACCCAAATAACTGTAATTCAGATACCCTCACATTACATTTATACTTAGATACAGTAAGTGAAACCAGAAACTAGTGTAATCTTTACCTGAATCAGAAGATGTCTGCTTAAGAAAATATCCTTGATTTGTAGGTGTTCTCACTACCCACTTTCATTACCCAGGTGTAAAAATTGCTCCATTGCTTTAGCACAGAGTATTAGCTTTCTCATAAGGAATCTTGCAACGAGTTGGTTTTTTTTTACCTTTGAAATATCTGTGACATTCATGTTAGGAATATCAAGAATTGTTTCAGGCAGATAAAGTAATCAGATCTATTTTAGATTTTCTTTTTCAATTTTATTACGTTCACCAAGTTCAGAGGTAGCTACTGTACCCTTTTTCAAAGTTTGAGATGGTCTAAACTCTTTAGAGACAGGAGCTTTAACTGGTCAGGCATGGTACATGGCTGTAAGGACTCAATTAGGAATCTAAAGCCACTGCTCAAAACAAGAAAAATGGGTTGATTTCATTAGTATTGACAGGCAGGTCATCGAGAAGTTCACCACAGGAAGAACTCATTTAGATAATAAATCCTCGCTGGTGTTTACAAGGTAAGCTTTAATTTCTGTCCAAAAGAAAAAGAAGGGATTTCTTCGTTTTCCTATAGTGAAGGCAGCTTTAGGATTTAATGCAAACATATTTGGATTATAGGATGCTCAGCAGTTTCACTGGGAAACTTTGGACAAACCTACCTAGGCAGTAATTTTCAGTAAGTACAGCACTGCCATGCCACTTCTGCTCCGAGTGCTAGATATTTCAGTACTGGAGAGAACATCAGTTCTGCAAGGCAGGCGTGTGCTTGCTACAAGTGTTTGAATTCTTCCTGACCAAAAAGCTTGGCTTGATTCAATAGTAGAAAACTGCGTTTAACTTACTGCCTCCAGTTAACCTGTGCAAATTGCTTAGTAATCCTAAATCATTAAAATGTTCAAAATAATGACTTTGAATTTTTATTTGGGGCCATTTTCATTAATACTTTTTAATTTATGGCCAGTTAGAGAATTCTGGCAAGGAAAAAAAAAATGTGTCAGGATGGTATTTTCTCAGTTTCCACAAGTGTGGTACTTTAGGTTGGTGTATTTCTGTAGGTGTCTTCTTCCACAAATAGACTGTGGGCAGCGGAGCGAGGATGTCCCCGTAGTGTTTGGGGTGGTCACTAATGAGATACTTAGCAGCGTGCTAACCAGGATTCTGCAGAGTTGACAGAAGTGGAGTAAGGTCATGAATAAATCCCTCCTCTGCAATTTGTGAAACCCAGCAAAGCTGATGTGTCAGTGACTGTGAACAGCGAACACTTAACTGATTTTTAGTCAGTGGAGCGACATATTTCAGAACCCGTGCAGGCACACTTGGACTCTTCCTTCCAACTGTCCCCCTCCGTGTTACTGCTGCCTTAGCTACAATAGCTGGCAATTTTCTGATGCAGATGGCTAATCTGCCACTGTTGCCCTGCAGCAAAACCCAGAGAAGAGTTGAATTTCTCCCAAGACTGATTTTCCAAGTAGCTGAAACAAGAACTCCAATTTTGGGAATTTTTAGGAAGGTTTCAAACACAATTTATTGAGATGGTTTCAGTTGCACAGGATGAATTGTCTCTGCAGCTGAAAGTGATTGTCCCAGTGGTCTTCAGTGTACTGACATTAAAGATGTGCTGAACTTTGAAAGTAGTGGCGTAAGCAACTGTGCACCCAAGGATATTCATGACAGTTGCAGCAATTTAGTGTGTGATCAAGATTTTGAGATTGCTATGATAATCAGGTTGGTAAGTATATGCCCAGGCACGTAATATGTCTGGCTTTGGAAGTAGGCTGAACATGCAAATAAGCACTCTTGTTAATCCCTTACTTTGTTTAAAGCACCAGAGATCACTAGCTGTACTGTTCACTTTAATAGGTCGAGTAGTGCCCTCTACTCCTTCTTTCTTTTCCTTTCATTCTTTTCCTTCCTTTCTTTCCTTCCTTCCTTCCTTCCTGATAGGAATAAGTTGCAGGCAATATTTTTTTCCAGAATGAAGTGAAAGCCAAATCAGGGAAGTAAGTGTGCATACATACCTGTATTTGTACACACCATAGGACATATACATATATTATGTTCGACAATACATGTTGAAAAGATACAATTGTTCACAAAATCAACCCCTTAAAAGTTAGGAAATGCCAGAATCAAGTTTGCCTGTGCACGTTTAATTGAGTTCTATTCTGGTTTTGCATTACAATGAGTGCTTGATCGTACGGCTACATGTTTTTTACCCACAGGTGCCTGGGATGGATTAGGATCACTTGCTGGGCAGCTTTTCAATATTCTGTTTTATCTTCATAGTTCAGCACGTGGCCTCATGTCTCGGGTATTGCACTCTATTCAAACTATGTTCTGGATACATAATTATTAATTTCATCAGCAGCTTTTTGATGGCAGTCATTGCTATTGTTTTCAAGTGGCTCGTGAATAGCAGTCAGATGAGGGGACATTGTTATCTTAATTTTTCAGGTGGAATGAAAAGACGCAGAAAGATTAAAGTCTAGAGGTTCCACTAGTTTCAGACACCAAAGATCTCTGCTAATTACCCTTGTGGAAAGCTGATAGCGTTAGCAATAGCCTTTGTGTGGTCCGGTGCTAGCAAAGCCTTGCCAGCGGCCGTCATAGCTATTTGCTGATGGGGGAGGCATGGAGCCCTGAGTGCATCCCAAAATCTTTGAAGCAAACATGCCGTAGATAGACACAGACTCGTCTGCTCGTCTCCTCCACAGCAAACGATCCGTGGCCAGCCAGCTCCCCATCTCCTCATCCTTGCCTCCGGCTGAAGAAGGCAGTTTTGTCCCTGTGCCACTGAGAACGAGCCAAGCCGGGGCTCTACTGCAACCCTGGGGACTGTCCCCAGCCCATCAGCAGCAGCTGCTGGGTGATGCTGAGGCACATCAGTGGGAATCGTGCCCAGGGAGCACAGAATCTTTGAGGAATTTAGCTTCTTGTCCTAAGTATGCTCGGCCTGTGGTCTTAGGAAGGCATGTAACATGGGCAAATTTGAGTTGATTTGCACAGGAGTAGCAAACGACCTGTCAACTTTTCAAGAATACGAGGCCAAGGTATACATTTTCCCTTAAACTTGTTCTTAGAAAAAAAAAAAGATTAGTCTGGAGCTGGATATTTCCCTAAGTATATAGCCTGCAGGAAAATCCACCTAGAATACTTCAGCCCAACAGATTAAAGTCTAGCAAAATTGTTAGCAGATGAAACAGGGAAATTCTGGATGACTTTACTATTAAGTAGTTCTTGTAGTGGCCTTGCTGCTAATAAGAAGGCATATGCACCCACACACAGACTGCGTGCGCATACACAAGCACAATAATTAGCAGGATGCTGGATGCCCTCTCATTTATTTCACTTGTTCTTTTCTGTAGAGCTTAATCTTGCAGACACTTTGCTTTAATCCTGAGTGGATGGAAACGGCAGGAGTTTGTATAAAATTGGTGTAAGTTTTCAGCCACTGAGAGCGGAACCCATCAGAAGGCAATGCTGAATAAATCCAGAGGAATACCATGGCATTAATTTTGCACCGTGCTGAGCATACCTACTGCAGCAGAAGGTGACTCCTACCCTAGTGATGGATGAGATCCTGAATGAACTAGGACCTCCTCATGTTTCACCAATGCAGAATTGCTTAAAGCTTCATGTCGTGGCCTAATTCAAATTAATTTAATTGAAATGGTAAACACAGAATCATACAAATAGCTGAAGTACAAAGCGAAGGAACCCACTGCAGTCATTCCTCTTTTGGAAACGTGATAATACCTTCAGGGGAAAAATCATGAGACATGGAGGAAAAAAAAAATCATTTGCCTATGGAAAAAAAAAAAGGTGTTAGACTTTTAAAAAAGTGACCTGCCAGATGTTTTGTATATCAATTATATCTTTATACATAATCTAAGTGGGGATAATGCATCTATCAGTAAGGGCTCAAATTTACAAGGAGTGTGAAACAATTATTTAATCCTCCTGAGATATGTTGCCGAAGTCAGTCCCATGCTTTTTATACACATGTAAAATTCAGTGGAAACCACCTTAACTGTTTTCCTTCTTATTAAACAGTCCTTCAAAATCTATAATTCAGTGAGACATTAAGCAGTTGGCATTTGTTGCTATACAATCCCATTCCACAAGGCCCACTGTGAATTCAGCGGGGCATTCGGCACCAGTCAGCTTTTGTTATCAGTAACCCTACATGAAAGAACTTGCATTTTCCTGCTAATGAAACAAACTGAAGAATAATAAAGTTGTTCAGTATTTTAAAACCTTAGTTTGGATTGCAGCTCTGAGATTTCAATGCAGAGAACTGATGAGATGCTCTCAAATCCAAGTGTCTTTCACTGCTAAGTGCCTCTATGCTTTTATCTCCTGCAGATGAACATATACAAGTTATAGCAATGTTTAGACATCAGTAGGATAGCATCACTAGATTCTGATAGGGAATCTCAAATATTCAATGAGTTGTATGTATATTAGGGAATTACAAGTTAAAAAGGCAGACTAAATCCTTGGGTCTAAGACAGTGAGCAGCACAGGCTGCAAACACAAGATAGGTAGAAAGATCCTAACACAACAACCCCCTTATGTTCCTAGGGTGATTGTTGCTTTTTAGGAGCCTTAGTTTTGCAGAATGATAGCAGGTTTTGCCCCTCACACAGTTTATTGACTGGTAAGCCTGTCAGTGGCACTCTAGTTACAGGCACTGAGTGCACTGAGGTCCTGACAGCTCCTTTATGGCCACCCGTGAGCTTGTGTGGTGCCTGCCACCGCCTCCCCTGCATGAGCCCAGCTGGGCTTGAGGAGCCAGGTTTTGTTCAGTGAAGCAGCTGGTGTTGCTTCTGAGATCATAGAATCATAGAGTGGTTTGGTTGGAAGGGACCTTAAAGCCCATCCAGTTCCAACCCCCCTGCCATGGGCAGGGGCACCTCCCCCCAGACACGGCTGCTCACACCCCCCACCAGACCAGGTTGCTCACAACCCCATCCAACCTGGCCTTGAACACTTCCAGGGATGGGGCAGCCACAGCTTTTCTGGGCAACTTCTGCCACTGCCTCACCACCCTCGCCGGGAAGAATTTCTTCCTCATATCTCATCTACATCTTCCCCCTTCCAGTTTAAAGTCATTGCCCCTTGTCCTGTCACTATAGGCCCTGGTAAAAAGTCTCTCTCTGTCTTTCCTATAAGCCCCCTTCATATATTGGAAGGCCACAATGAGGTCTTCCCAGAGCCTTCTCTTCTCCAGGCTGAACAACCCCAACTCTCTCAGCCTGTCCTCACAGCAGAGGTGCTCCAGCTCTTGGATCATCTCCGTGGCCTCCTCTGGACTCACTCCAACAGGTCCATGTCCTCCTTATGCTGAGGACCCCAGAGCTGAAGGCAGTACTGCAGGGGGGTCTCACCAGAGCGGAGCAGAGGGGCAGAATCCGCCCCCCTCTACCTGCTGGTCACACTGCTTTGGATGTAGCCCAGGATACCGTTGGCTTTCTGGGCTGCCAGCGCACATGGCCGGGTCCTGTTGAGATGACCAAAGTGTGATGGATGCAAGTTGCTCACGGGTGAAGTGTCGGGGCTGGATACAGTGGCGTGGGGCTGCAGTGCTTGGGAGCTCCCAGTGCAGTGGGGATCATGCTGGGGTATCACCGGGGCATCCCAGGCAAGTCCCTCTGGCTTCTGGAAAGCTCAAAATGGGGACAAAGAGAAGATGAGTCAAAACTATTTTAAACTGTGGGCTCTGGCCTGTGCTAAACTCTGTCCTGTGCTTCTGAGGCCATCCCTGTACTGTCACTGTGCCCAAGGTGGGCCTCTCCATCCCCTTTTTTTCTTTTTGATTACTTGCCTGAAGAACAGGGTATTTACCGTCTGCTGTGACACATAACACCTGGCTCGTTTCTTAGATTATCATTAAGCAAAGGAGTACAACATAGTTTTTGGAAAACCACAGCCCTATCCGGCTTCCTTGGATTTCATTGTCCGTCTGCCTCCCCCCTGCTCCACAGAAGAAGTGAATTAACTGGATTTATCAGCATCTTGGGAGTAACAAGCAATGTCACATTAAGCTGGAAAAATTCTTTCAAATGGGAGGAATTTCAGTTTAGCAGATAAAATACTGTTTTGGGGCAGCAAGTGCTCTGAGTTTGGGCTCTGTGAGTGGAGGAGAGCCTGTATCCCACAATCAGTAATATTAGGGTGAGTTTGCACTTCTGAAACCAGGATGAGTTTTGCTGCTTATCTACAGATGGGCAGGGCAGAGACTTTTGCTTTTATGTGCTTGTATTTTTCAACTTTTTTTTGACTAGATGAATTATTGCCAGAAAAATATTGCTGAAATCATTGTCAAGAACCAACTGCAAATATCTGCCTTTTACAGGAAAATGCTCCATCTCCCTCCCTTCTGCACCCACAGATATGAGATATCTCATCTCCTCTTCTTGTTGAGGGACATCGCATCAGAGCTAGGAGCACAGTTTTGCAGGGGGAGGGAAGGACCAGTCAGCAAAGTTACAGAAGCTGTTGCATGGGGTTTGTTTCATCCCTCACAATATTGTGCCAGCAAAAGGTTTCCAGGTTGTGCAAAAATATGCAACGCATTAATGATCCTGATTTTTAATGAATTTTAAAAAGAATTTGTGCTGGGGCAATCAGTTTTGTTAACTGCTGAGCAACAGTATTTGTGTTCACAATTAGTTGTGGAAGTACAATGGCAGGCATGCAGATAGAAACTGGATTTAAACCAGCACGTTCCAATTAAATACATGGCTGATAACTACACAACTGGAGATTTGTAACAACGGTATTGTCAGGAAAGATCAGACAGGTGTTTGAAGACACAACACAAAGGCAACTTGAGGGTTGATATTCTATAATCTGTGATGTCTGTGAGGAGAGCTGGATCTTTTCACTGCAAAAACCTAGACTGTGTGGGGTGAATGGGAAGCACAGAAAAAGGCCAGGAACTTCTGACAGTGAAGGGTTGCAAGGACTCTAAATATGCCAGGACAGCAAGGTCTCAGGGCGTTGGTTTTGTCCCTTAGTCTAGAAAAAGAGGGTTTGTTCCCTTTATAGAATACTGTGGAGACCATGCGGCGGCCCTTGTGTGCAACTTTAAACTATCCTGTTTGGAAAAGATCTCTTGGTAAGCAAGTTGTTAAGTGTATGGATTGCTCTGGCTGAGGTCAAAGAAGAGCACTGTATTTTAGCAGACGTTCCTAAATGTTAGGGCGTAGGAAGGTAGCATCCACTGCCTCAGAGAACAACTGAGGATCACCATGGCATTAGTTGAATTGTGTGGTTTTTTTTTTTTTTTTTTTTTACTTTGGGACATGCAAGGATGAGGAGTAGTTGCCTATTTTTAGACTACTTCAGGGAAGAAGACCAGATTCTTCTTACCCTTTGAAATTGCCCTGTGGTATGGCAATTTCTGAGATAAAAAACACGGAGTAAATTGTTCATATACCAAAACTCTTTTGCTGATCTTTTGTTGTAGATCATTTAGCAATGCATGGATAAGATGTGTGCAATACATCACACCAGTCTGCCTGTTGCGGTGTAAGCTAATGTACAATTGTCCATCAGGAGACCCTTCTCTGTGGCATCCTTCAGGACAGTGCAGCAGCTTTGAATAACCTTCAGCCATGCTGTTGTTGTTGGCGTGTGTTGGAGAAGAGTTCCTGAGCTTCCTGAATTTGTGGCTATTTGGGACAAGTGAAGTGTCTTTCTCTGTGAATTGTAGGCACCCCACAGAGATCCTTCTTTCCTTCATGCTCTTGGCCACCAGCAGCTGTGCAGGGGGTTGGATGAAGACCTCCAGGTCGCTTCCTGAGTCACTTCCCAAGTTTCTGCCGTTTCAGAAGGGGACTTGGAAAACCCTTTGTAAGTCCCTGCTGTTGAAAGCCAGTCTTGACTTCCCTGGGTCACTGAGTCTGAAGACCTTGCGGCAGGTCATTCCCATGAGAATGATCTTATTTCCTAGCCAATGAGGTAGGAGTTTCCTACGTTTATTATAAATCTTGGGGAAAAAATGGGGAGAGAGCTGTAGAGAGGGAGGGAGAGCGAGGAGTCCTTCTGTCTATACATCCAGCCCCAGACTCCTTACAGCCAGCATGAACATTTAAGGACACCAGGAGATACCCGAGACAGAGAAAACACTGGCCAAATCTTTTCTTGTCTGTCTATGTTTTCATCTGCATGTAGCCAGCTGAGGACACAGAAAGCAACTAGCTTATTATTTCCTCAAGGAATTATCTGTTTCTTGGCAGGGAAACTGCAGACTGAGACACAATAAGACACACTCCGTATGTGCCAGGAGCAGCAAGGAGATGGGTTTGGAGCAACGTCCACATCCAGCAGTGAACATCTGTCCCAGCCACTGGTGCTGCAGGGACGGGAGAGCAAGCGGAGGGGCTGCCCGTAGGCTTGACACTGGGCAGGACACCCGACGTCGGCAGCCACTGCCCCAGGCAGCCCAGACCCGCTCCAGGGATGCAGAGACCTCCCAGTGCCGGGATGAGAGACTGTGAAGGGGTCCTGTTCTCTATTATCCATTGAAATAGGGATTATCAGCGCTCAGCTGTTCTTTTGGCTATTCTTTTGGACAGCTTCGCTATTCCCATTTTATTGCCTCTCTGTGGAGGAGGCTGGCACAGTTGCTGGACCGACTGCAGTTGTCCGACTGATTAATTGTGCCAAGGGCTAAAGGGAGATTGATCAGGAAGAGTTAAGTCACCGGGCTGATGATACTGACTGGATGGCATGGAAATAGCATGGTGTGAAGAGAACAGAACAGAACTGAGCAGAACAGAACAGAATGTATTTTTAAAGCTGATAGCTGCTTCACCATCCTATTCCCTGGCCTCCTGATCTTGAGGACGAGTCCTCTGCTGTGGCAGAAAGAGCAAGAGCAGTTAACTGTGGAATTAACCACGCCTCATACAACCAGCACAGTTTCTGCACCAGAGAGACATAAACAGCAAAATGAGCAATTTTCAAGGAAAAGTGCTAGTGTGGATCCCTGGCAGGGTGGAGGAAATAGAGGGATTTTAGTCCCCTTAGGCTTTGGGCTACAGTTAAGTGGCTTTGGGGCACTTAGTCTGTGCAAAAAGAAGGACTTCACATATAGAGGGGCAGCGCAGGAAGTATTATTTAAATGTCAGGATCACATGACAACGAAACAGTTCATTTGTTATTTAAAAATAACACCCTGATTTTAAGACTATCCCCCGTCTCAGGTTAGCCAAAGGGCCCTCTTCTTATGAAGCTTGTGAAAGCGTCGTGGAGACTTGTTTGTCAAATAATCGCACAGCCGACAATGGTATCACAACAGCCAGACTTCTACGGCACTTTGAGGTCCTCCCCGAGGAGCCGGCTGCAGGGCAGAGGGGAAGTGGCTGGGGGAAGTCGCCCAGTCTGAAAATTTTGCTGCTGAAGAAAAAATGACCAAGACAGAACTAAACCTATTCTATATGCACAAGGCTATAAAAATCAGCGCTGCACTCACTTTGCATTGCCTGTCCTTCCCCTCACACCTCTTTGTCATTCAAAGTATGCTCACAGGAAACTTCAAGAGAAGCTGCCAACAACATTATCAACATCAGGAGAGACAGACAAACCAATGACACAGGATGTAAGTGAAAGGATACCACTGAGAAAAGCTACACAGATGGTTTTATAGATTAAAAAAGCTGGCATTTCTAAAGCTCAGGATTGTTAAAAACAGAGACAGATAGAGGGGGAGAGGGTGAGAGAGGGAGTAACTTACTTATTCAGTCCTTCTGGTTTGATATTTCTGTAGGCCCCATCTGTACTTTGCAAGAATGGGTTTGTGCTTTTGGTTGCACTCCCAGCTTGTTCTTCTTGGTGTTTATAGACTATCCCAGATGTCAAGTTCTTCTTTGCAAAGCAAGTCGATAGCTCCTCACAGCAAGAATTGTTCTGTTCTGGGACTGTGCCAAGGCATTTTGCATTTATAAAGTGATTTACAGTCCAGAGAAGTCCTGCGAGGAATGACTTTGCTGTTCCTAGGGCAGAGGAGCTCTAGGTCTCTCTCTTGTCCTGCCTGTCTTTTAACTAGAACAAGTTCTTAGTTATAGTTGTTGTTCATTCGTTCCCTCTTTGCCTAAAATTAAATCAGTTATTGTAGTAGTTCCCAAACCGCGATCTGTTGTACCACATCAAACAGTGCTTTCTAGGGTATTTTCTACTGAAGGCTTCAGGAAGGGAATGCATGCCGAGAAATTTTGGTAGTGCTATATTTGAACAAAACTTTTGGAAGAACAAACAGACTTTGTCTCTTTCACAAGATTTCTGGTATTACCAGCAGTGAGATTTTGACAAGCAGATAAAAATGGTAAGAGGGACTCCCCGAGCCTTCTAGAATATTTGCCCAAATTTGCAAGGTTTCAGGAATTCTGACTCCTGAACAAACTACCCCAAAAGGGCCATCTCCTTCCTGCTAAGTAATTTATGTTAAACGGGTGCTACTTCTGGGCACCCAGTCCTCACCTCCTGGCCCCATCCCTCCTCCTGGCTCTCCTGCCAGGTGTTGCATCCAGACATCCCCCAGCTTCGCCATGCACATCCAGTGCCTTGCCTACAGTCCCAGATGACAAGAAGGCAATAAAGAGATCCAGAAATATTTTCTTCTATCCCAGTCCCTGGGCTAGTTTGGCTTGTGCCAAAGTTTCATTTTTCCATCTATACAACATCCATGAAAGTAGTAGAATTGCTGCTGACTCCGGAGATGTCAGGGAACCACTGCAGACTGTCCTTGGGTCATCTGCAACGTCTTGCATGAAAAAGGGGCTATTCCGGGCAGCCGTTCATGGCTCTCTGTTTCATAACCCAAGCCAAAGTAACGCTGCGTCTCTGTCAGTGTCTCTGTTTCAATGTTTGAGATCGTGGGAAGTGTTTGAAGCAAAAACCACTTCCAAGTGAACAAATGTTATTTTCTTTCTGAGGACTAGAATGAAATGAGCTTCTGAGAAGTAAACAGACAGACAGAACTGTAGAGACAGACAAATGGGTGGATGATAAAATTGGTCTTTTGCTCTGATCTATTTCAAAATAGCAGCTTTGGAAGATGGCACTTCCTTTTACAGTCCTTTTCAGAAATAATAAGTGTAGTTTGCTAGAATTTTAGTCTAACTGTTTAATCACCACATTACCTTTTAGCAAAGGTTTGCCTCCCATCATTAAGTGATTCACTCAAGGTAACAAGTGAAATAAAGCCAGAGGGATATAGTAGTCTCAGATGTAAGCCTCATTTTACAATAAAGAACTGTGTGGTTGGGCTTTCTCCAGAGGGTAATTTTTTGTGTTTTCTTGCTTTGTTACGGCTTGCAGAAAGTGGAGATTACAATATGTATCTGCTGATCAATATTAAACCAGTAGAGTAAAATGTCAAGGAGAAAAAAAATTGAAATCATACTACATTTCAACACCAACAGAGAAAATCCCAGCATTGTTAAATGGCAGCAATAAAACTACCAATTGTTATTTAGTTTTAAGTAATGAACCAAATAAAAAATACAGATCTTGCTACATTGCCTCCCAAATGGAGCTTATTACACTGCTGCTTGAATGTTTGTACAATCTTTAATTTAAACATTTTCTCTTCAGGTCTTAATAATAGGCATGGGTAGTCGCAATTTAGTCCCTCTTCAAAGGCAAAAAAATGAAAGAGGAAAACAAAATGCTTTAACAACTCACATGCGAACAGAAGTGGCTCATTCAGCCAGAGGAGGTTGGTAGGGTTGAAAGTCAGAGAATTTCACCCCGCGATTTATCTTTCAGCCAGGTAAGGGCAGGATTAGCATGTGGGCTCTCCAAAGCTGCTCCCCCAGTGAGAAGGAAGAGCCATTCATCACTGTTTACTGGGCCTTTGTTCTGCTGCAAACCCTCGCAGAGAAGAAATATAAAGAGTAATTTGTGTCTCTCAAAAGGAGACCAACACGCAATCTCATGGATGCTTCAAGGAATTTTTTTTTTATTATTATATTTTAATATATAAGCAACCAAGGAAAGCATTTAGAGGTGAATGTTAATATATTCCACTCCTCATGGCCCACAGGATTCTCAATTCTCAGTTCAGTTTTTTCATTATGCATCCTTTGTTTCTGGAATTGCTGTGATAGTTTACTGGTTTGAAGGATTTTAGAGTTGCAGTCATAAATAGGAGCAAATCTTAACCTTGAAACTTGAATGACAAAATAATCCTATTTGAAACAACTCCTGAGTGGCACATGGAGGAGAAAGAAAGAAATTAATTCCCTTTTTTCCTGTACATGACTACCTCGAGCTCAAGCTGCTGTTTAAAATTGATCGTCTGATAAAATACAAATTTTAAAATGCCTATCTCTGATTTTTTTATGAAGGAACAGAGGTGGGCTAGGGTATTTATTCCTAGCCTTGGGACCTGTAGATGCATGACCCTCTGTTTCCCCCCTCGCTTTGGGGCACCAATGCTTACAGCTCCACATACAGGCAGAAATCATTTTGAAAAGCTTGGGTTCAAATGCTCACCTGCAAAGTAAATAAGGAAATTTTCCTCTTGGGCTACATTTGATTTCTTTAAATACTTTTATTCTTTGGTTTCTGGTGTGCCTTTGCAGTGAAGCATGGCTCGTTGTTCATGCTGCCGTGCCAGAGGCAGGACCGGAATGGAGGGGCTGCTGCTTTGCAGGGATGCACAGCATCCCCCTGGGCACCTGCCCGCTTGTCTGAGTGGCTGCGATGGCCAGGTCAAGCCTGGGAAGGAGTATTTTGGGGAGGCTGGAGGAGCAGAGGACCCCCTACTTTACAGCCTGAGACTTGGCTCAGCCACAGCTACGAGGGCTTTTCTCTGAATCCATTCTTGCTCTTGTCAGCCCTGGGTAGCCGGGAGATCTCAGCCGCTTCCCTCTGTGACCCACAGCATGGCTTTCTGTGGGATATGTAAAGCTAGAGTCTACGAGCTTTTTACAGACTACTGGGGTGACATTTAATAGGTCACAACATACAGAAGGACAGATTAGAGAGCATCGTACAGCATTTACTGTTAATTTTTATTGTACCTATAACCTTTATCCTACCTCATAGTAAACTCTCCCTCCTGATGTTCCCATCTGTACTAAAAATAGAAAAAAATATGAATGCCCTTAGCACAGTAAAGTAAATCGTACAGTAAAACATGATGCCATGAAAGAAGATATTCGGATAATCAGGCCCTGACTTGTTGCACCCTAGCAGCATGCAGAGAAGCCAAGACCTGGTTTGCCCTTCTGCGGGGCAGCCAAGGATGCCTTGTACTAAGCCGATACCACTTGGGCTGACGTCCTGATACACCGTCCTGAGTATTTACATCTGCATTAAGGAGTCCTCTGGAGCATGTTGGGACAACCTGCATGCTTCAGACTTTGATATCCTTTTCCAGGTGTGCAGAAACCTTCCAGACAGGAGAGATTTCCCACTTATCTGCAACAACTGATAGAAGAAACCAAGAGCATGTGACAATGATGTCTGAAAAACGCATCCTGAACTGATGTCTGGAAGAATTTGGATCTGGCTTGCTTTTGCAAGGGAAACTGAGAAACAGTATGTGTTAGTAACAAGCTATTATGGCAAGGAGTATATTAGAGGTCTAGCACAGCTATATAGTACCTGAGGTAAGAGAATGTTGCTGAAATGTTATCAGTACTTGCACCTACATAATGCTTTTCATCCTCTAGGATCTGCTTCAGATAGACTCATACAACCACTGTAAAACATACTGACATTACGCTTTTTTCCCAGATTAATCTAGGAAACAGTTGGGAACACAGTATTCATTTCTGTCTTCCTTATTTGTTGCATCAAGAATTCCTAACACATTCAAACTATTGGTCAACCAGTAATCTGTAAGCCACAAGAGACTGGCCATAAGAAATTAGGATAGGAAATTGTTTTCCAAATTATGCCACAGACTTTTTCCTCCATCAAAGTTAAGTTAAAGGAATGAAGCAATTATTAGAAGGATATTATTTAGGTCTGAGTATATACAAGGCAAAGAGACAGTTCTTGCTGCCAGCAACAAGACGCTTGGGACCTGTCAAATATTGAATGTTGAAGTAGACTCCTTAAAATCTAGGACCAGTTAAATATCCAGACAAGCTACAATTTAAAAGAGACTAGAAATTTCAATTATGTATAAAAATTTAAGAAAGGTTACCTATAGTTATGAGGACATAATTCATTGCTACTTATGCCAAGGGATGGAAATGTTGAAGAAACAATGCCAGGTCTGTATGGCAGATTGAAAAAAGTGAATCCTAAATCTAACTGGTTACCTAATGAAGTTCAGAGGTATTATGTGATTGTAGACAGTCAGAAGAGAGCGTTGTAGTAAACCTATACCTCAAGTGCTTAGTGTTCTGAGGGAATTTGGGGGAAAAATAACACACGCACACTTCTACATATCTCTGCAAAACACAGGAAGCTTTAATGATAATCCCTCATCAACATTAATGGGGAAGACTTGCAGTCACATCAAGTAAGCAGGAGTGTGTGGGCCACAGCTGGAGGTACTAAAAAAGGCTGCAGTCATCATAATTTTCCTGGTAATTCATTGCTTCTTTTTAATCAAGGACTACCGCGTACCTTCATAAGCCAGAGTAGCGTTGTTCTGGTCACCCAGGCCAACACCAGTACCCAAGCCAGGGAAGTTCAGGCAGTACTTCCTACACCTTAGGCTCCTTCATCCTTGCCTTAGAGCAGGGGATATCCTTGGGAGCTCCAGCAAACTAAGCAGGCACTCGGCGGTGCAATGATTTCACTATGATTTCAGGAGATGTTAGCACCTTCCCCCAAAGGGAAGAAAGTTAATCCGTCTTATCAGTAACTACATAAGCAAAAAAAAAAAATAAAAAAAATTAAGAGAGTTCAGTATAGCTGATAATGTTGCAGAGTCTTCTGTCTTTGGGAAGTGTTTTTGAGTCTGGCTTAGATTAACCATGATCAAAATATATTTTTATCCTCAGAAGGCAAGAGAATGCTTTTGTCTCAGGCCTTTGCTCGATGACGAAGGTTAGGTTTTTGCATCTACAGATCTCACCTGAGCCTGCAGAAGTGCTCAAACAGGAGAACGAGGAAGGCAAGGAGGAGTTATCTGCAGCTGAAAGGCAAGCCTCTCAAGACAGGTCAAAGCTTTTTTTGCTTTCAGCTCTGTCTCTCATCTCATGTTGTCTGATCTAGCATCTAGCTGACAGTGGGAGACATCCTGCAAAACGAGGCACAACAAAACCAGGGGACGGGGGGAATTGCTTCCCTCTACGTTGGTGCCTTATGCTCAGTGCCAGGGAGGAGAGGAAGGCATGGGTGTGCGGTCTGAAGGCTTTGTCCCTTGCTGGGTGAAAGAGGAAGAACCTGGAGGTGAGATCCTGGAGAAAAAGTCCAGTGTTTATAGGGGCCACAGAATAGGAAGGGAAATTATATATCGTGAAGAAGGGACCCCATGTTTGAGCCAGGAGAAAAGCAGAAACATAATCTTGAATGAAGGCTTTCCTTGGACGGAAAAAGCCGAAGACGGTGGCATCCCTGCTTAGAAGATAAGACCAAAAGGAAAGACAGACCAAGAAAGAGTTGCTCAGTTAGGGAAGGAAACATAATCGTAGTGGGAGAAATGATGTAGTTTGCACCATAACAGCAATCACTAAATATAGATGGTGAATGAAACTCTTAAGAGAGACAGTGGGGCTCAGTGCTTGTTACAGCTAATGCCAAGCAATATTAATTTACCCTACCAGGTATTAGTGAATATTAGTATTATGTCGTTAGCAAGATTTCAGTACCACTGGCAGTATGTTATGCCTTTTCTGAGGTGAAATAAAAGAACTCGGTTTCTAGCCCTACTAATTTTATATCTTTTATGAGCAACACATTCACTTTAAAAAATAAAATACAGCATGTAAAAGCAGTAATTTACAGCTAAAGCAACTATTTTCTGGTGTTCTCATTAAGCCTATTTAATGCACCTGTCTTCTATTCATTCTTTTGAAACTGTAGACCACAAATAAGTGTACTGGGAGTGTGTAATTAGCCATAATAATTGTTTCTTTGTAATATTTTGGGCTGTTGTGAAGATTTCTTATGTGTGGGTGTCCTTTGTGAACAGGAAAATATTCATAGTGATGCTGAAGCTTATGACTAGAACCTGCACATCAACAGCAGCCTGCAGTGAGGAGAGCAAGGAAGAATTGGAGGGGGGTGCTTGCAACAGCAGGTTACACCAAGGACAAATCTCAACATGGCTTAATCACTGCTCCTTTAAAAATAATTTTCATTAAATATTTACATTTTTATGTCTGCTAAAGGCTTCGATAGTTACAAGCTCTTTGATTTCCCAAATTTGCCATAATGGTGTGTATGTTTAAATACATATGTATGTATAATGATCTTTAACATCGCTGATCCTCTGTGTAATGTATTAGACTTTTCACTGTTGTAAATACGACTGATGCGAGATTAATAAACCAAGCCAAAGAGTATTGATACATGGAACTGATGTAAAGCAGGTTAGAGGAGAAGCTAATTAACATGCTTGAGCGATTTACAGTCTAATCCTATACAAAACATTGGAAACCAAACTTGTGAGCGCTGAAACAATGAATCCCAGCTGAAGTATTAAAAGCAATGTTTCAAATTCTGCCATGGTTTGTTCCCTCAACACTCCTTAATATTACACTAGGTATGATTCTGCAAACTAAATATAAGCATTGGTATTTATTTTAAAATTGGATTTAATGTGAAATCTGTTCTTCACAAGGATTTTTTTTTAAGAAATGAGTGGATTTCTCCATCAATTTGCAAATCTAAACTATTCAATTCAAACAGTAACTGCGACAGTGTGAAAAGCTATTTACAGGTCTGCAGCCATCTCTGGTTTCATCAATTTGTTTTTCAGTCTTTGTTGTTATTTCTTGTTTCTTATGGATCTCCTGGGACAACTTCTTGCTTGAGGAGAGAATGTCAATAGCTCATTTGTCCTCTAGGATGTTTCCTCACAACAATGAGAATACTCCCCAAATTTAATCTAGTTCTTTTGCCTCCTTTCTATAAAATCAAAGAAAATAAAAAAAGTTATTTCAAGAAACATGAACATCATCTGAATGAGGCTGCTATACAATAACAGCCTGGTTTTGCTAGGTTTGTATACAGGGATATTAAAATAGATTTTAACTTTCAAAAATCCATTAGTAAAATTCCAGACCATTTTAGGCACTAAGTTCAGAGTACTGTAGATGCTAGACAAAGGTTGTCTGAGAAGGGCTTTTTACTTTGTTTTGTTTTTTTTCATTCGCCAACATATTAATCAAATTTGCAATTAAACCTTGTGTACTTGTAGGTTAGTCTGCTGGAATATTAAGAACCAGTTTCGGTTTTCCTGGGGCCATAAGATATTTATTAGCCCATGCAGTATGAGGATGCGCTGTGATGTTTGTAGTACTGTTTTAAAAAGAAAGGTAAGGAAGTGTAAGCATGAATGCAGACAAGTATTTGTATTCTAGATGGGTTCTAGAGAGAAATAAACTTGAATTAGGTGGAAGGCTTAAGTTTTCTAAGTTATAATATATGGAAAAAGCACCTGTTCTTTATCTCTTTAACTGCAATTTTTTTTTAAAAAAAAGATAATTTCTTTTGTTTGGGGCTTGTCTACCAGGGGAAATTAACTACGATAGCTATTCTGGATTAACTCTCCACACAGGTGCTGAATTGATTTCAAATAGAAAAAGGGCATTCTTATTCCAGAATTAGAGTGTATACATAAGGGAAATAGTCTTGCAAACATGTTCCACATTCTGTTCCTGCCTGAATTTAATCCAGATTCATTTCCTTGCAGGCATTCTGGAAAAAAACATTCTTTTAGTTTTTAGGAAAAGGACTTAGAATCATTCGGGTTGGAAGGGAGCTTAAAGACCATCTT
>NW_009618183.1:29804-35075 GCF_000690535.1 Cariama cristata | reverse complement strand
TTCTCCAGGAGAATGCCATGGGAGACATTTATTCATAAATGAATATATATGGAGCACTGGACCACTCTTAGTGAGCATACTCAGCAATAGACCCTGAACTTCACATTACCACTCAAAAAAAAAAAAAAAAAAAAAAATCTTGGGAGTCAAACGTGGATAGCTCTGAGTATTTTATCTCAGAGTTAATGAAAGGGCAAATAGAATGGCAGGAATAATAAGGAAGGATTATAAAACATTTATGTAGTAGCTTGACGTAGGTATCTCCAATATTCCCATATCACAGGGTGGCACAGTAACAGAGCTACATGACAGTATCCGGGAAGAGAGGTTAAACAAACACCATGTTCTTCAGCCTGCAGAAAGTCACTGACTCAGGACGTCATTAATTCCAAGAGTGTAAATGCATTTAAAAAGACAAGCCTGTGCACAGAAAAAGGTCTCTGAAGCATGACAATCCTGTTGCAATTTTTGGCTCAAGTGTCCCAGCTGCTGCCAGGAATGAAACTTGGTCCATTGTTGTATGTTTTCTCCCAAGCATATGTTACCAGCCAGAGCTAGAGACTAGACTGTCAAAAAAAATGATCTCTGGTCAGACTCAGTACAGCTGTATTTTTAAAATTCTATTTTATTTTAAAACACTCTGGATAAGTGGCTAATTAGACTGGAAAAACAACTCTGTTCTTGTTCTCCCTAGCAGCAATTCTCTTCAGTTATGATTTTTTTTCTTTTTTTTTCCCCTCGAGAGGACACACCTTGTTACCTGACAGCATTCATCCTCAAACCTAGGTCCATTTTTTATTTCCCTAGCATGGTGTGTTTATCTTGAATCCAAGATCATTCAGAAACTTTATCCCTCTGTTTTTACTTCAGCTCTACCTCTGTGCAGACTCTTGATCACAAAAAAACCCCAAACAAAAACAACAAGCCCAGGGCGCAATCAAATGAATGCCCTTCTTCCCTACAGCTAACATCAGTTTTATCACAGGTCTATGATAAGGCAGGGACAAGAAGTAAAATTCAATATAAAGGACTGCTCTTGAAAGTAAAAGGCTGCCACCTATCAGGATAATTAAAAAAAAAAATCCGAAAGTGGTAAAAATCACCAAGTTTTAAGAAAAAGTTTTCTTCCAGCAACTGTACAGTAGTTTTGGACAGGGCTTGCTAAGCCTGCTGTATTTCTCTGCAACTCGAAATAAGGTGGGAAGCAGGTACTGCTCCCCCTAAATTCAGTTTAGGGCTCCTCTGGCCCTCCTGCAGAGTGCTGAAAGGTTGCAGTGAGATGTTGCCATCTTTGAAATACTGTACGCTGACTTTTACCTATCCCCATACATTCTCGATTTTGTTTAATCAAAACTACGACTGCATGCCAACAGAAGTGCTTGGCTTCAACTTCGAAATAGATTGGTCATAATCCGTAAGGCAAGAATATGCAGTACTCGCAAAACGGAAATATTCTGATGTACCTGACAAACAACTTCAACACGCTGTCCAACATCACTCCTCTCTATGGGGTGCAGCAGGAGTTAAGGCTTTTTATGGCAGCTGAGACTGCACGGAATCACCAGCGAAGTCCCTACTGAATCAATAAAGGCAGCTGGTAAACCATCTTGGCAACGTGTCCCACCCCGAAGTCAAATCTAAACACAGCAGGATTGAATCCCCCTTTATTGGCATTTCTTCCCTCTTCCCTCTCCAGCAGGGACAAGCCCTAAGGCTACCTGGCTTTTAAGCTGCGAGAGTCAGTTCTTGGGGCACTAGTTCACTCCTGCTAGCACTGCCTGGAAAAGCGTTTGGCACACTTCACCGAACAAACCCGACTGCTTTTAGGGTGATGCTTAAAATTTCGATGCTTAAAGGAAGAGAAGGCTGAGGTGAGGTCTACCTGGATTTGAATGTCTGTGAACGAATAACCTGGTCTTTGTCTGAAAGATCTTCCTCAATTAGCAATGCCAAGACACCATTAACCACAAAGATGATTATACTGCTCTTCGGTATGTCGACCAGCCTTATCAACCAAAACGGCTTCTGGACTTTTTAAACAGATCAGCAGGAGGAAAACAAATGGTTCAATCTGCTACCTTTTGCTGCATTTCTTGCCGGTATTGGTGGAAGAGCAGGAAAGCGAGTATGTTGATACCTGAAAGCATGTAGCAATATCAGCCAATCTTCTTACATTGCTTTTCCTCTCTCCTGCTGTTCCCAGGAGACACACGGAAGCTATAAACCTTTAATCGATTTAAGGCAATTGCAAGCATCCCAAGTATTCAATACATAAAGTTGCCTGAAAGATGCCTTTTGGTCACGTTGCTTTTCACGACGTTCAATTTGCTTGCTTAGAACATTAAGTAGTAAAATCTAAGTTTGATTTGAGTTGCTGGTTTGACCTCCACGGAAGACTTACCTGCAAGTGTGCTTGGAGGAAACTTTCTAAAATTCATCTTTTCTGCTCCGATCGGTCACACGGCTGTCCCTCCTATTCCTCAAAGAATGCAATGCATTTCATTCTTCTTTGGAAATTTCTATTTATTACTCTCCTTCAGAACAGAAGTAAAGACAAACTCTAAAACAGAGGGGATGGAGTACTTGAGCTCTGCTGCCAAAGCTGTGGCTACGAGCCCAGGCAGAGGCAGCCCAGTCCCACCTGCCCACGACACACTGTCCTTGTGGAGCAGTGAGCGAGGAGGGGAGCGCGTTTCCACCTCCTTCCAGGGAAGGCAGGGCCAAAGCCAGCTCTGCTAACGTGAACTCCTGGCATCAGCTCCCCTCTGCTCAGTTCATCACAACACCTGACGGGGAAATGGTTTTTCTCTGTGACTTTCCTTAGTCCTGTTGCCTCCTACAAAAGGGGACTCAGTGGCTGCAAAAGCCTCAGCAGAAGCAGCGGCATCTAGGGAATAACCTCCTAAAAGAAAAGGCCAACCTACGCAGGTTACCCAGATTGTTTCTTCCCCTTCAGAAAAACCTCTTTAGCACAGAGGTCCAACTGCTGACCGCAGCAAAGAAGGAAAATGGAAGTGAACCCCAGGACAGCCAACGCTTCCTCACCATGGGCAGCGGACAGGCACCGTCCTCTCCTCCGACTGTCAGCAAATACGAACCTTTAGTAAGTCGCTCGAGGAAGATGGCACGAAGAAAAGGAAATGCTGTACTCCGTGCACTTTGATTGCTTTCTATGAGTACATGTTGGGTAGCAAATTCAGGCAGCCGTACATGCACGGCACAAGTCAGACTCACGGCTGGCCAGTTCTCTCCTACCTGGCAAAATGGAAAAGGCCACAGCAGAGCCTCACTAACCAGCCAGTGACCAGCCAAACAGGTCAGTTACCACAATCCAGGAATCAGCACAGCTCCATTGCTAGGGATGACGGGGAAGGGAAAACAGTCAGGTACCTCATGTCATATCTAAATTCATACACCGTCCTCTCCAAAGGCAAAAAAACCCCCAAACCCAACAAAACTCCAAAACAAAAAAAATTAAAACCCCCTACCAATCAACCAGTTTGCTCAGAGACCTGTACTCAGCTGATACTTAACAAGGAAAATTCTATCAAATGCAGATTAGCCTGAAAGCAAGTTTAGGTCCAGCATATACCAAAGATCTGAAGAGACTGTATAAACCTGTTAGTAATCATTGAGCAAATGTTACTAACTTCCCAGAATTTCCTCACACCAAAGCAGACATCCTCCCAGCAAGTAAAAAATGTTTTTTTTTCTAAGATTTCTTCCTTCTTTATGACAAATGCAGTGAGAAACTATTAGAAGACCGCTATTCCACCAGCTCCAAACCCCAAACACCACTATGACAGATCTATACTTCTGCTAATGCAGGTAATTAAGCAGAATACTTCTTCGTTTCTGGTCTCTCTCTCTCTATTCATTTATTTAGTTTTAATTTTTAAAGCATCAGGATGAAATCAAAACTAAATAAACTAACTACTGTAAGGAATTTCTAATAAGGAAAACAATTCTTTCTTAAAAACAAATACTAAGAAGTTATCAACTAAGACAAGAAGATAGGACAATGAAGACTGTGGCTGGACCTCGAACACGCAAATACATGCAATTAGACGCTAAAACAAATGACTTCAGAGATACATAGATGAAGTATTCATGAAAGGAATCATTCCAACAGCATTTAGAATAATATATGGAAACATTTGGTATAGTACAGCACTACTGCCCGTCAGGACAAGAAGCCTTAAGTATTTGGCCTAATTAATAACATTATTTTAAGCATCAATTAAGATATATGGAAAGAAAATAATTAAATCCCATAAAAACAGAACTAAAAGAAAAAAAAGTTTGCTTACTCTTCTTGACGCAAGTCATTAACGCTCCGATCCAGTGAGATCATATCACTTGCCACCATATTAAACCCAAACTCTTTAATGCTGGCTTGAATGGAGTCTTTGTAATCTGGTCCTAAAACATATGGCTTTGCTTCCTCTCCAGGGCCACCAACCACTCCATGAGGCTCAGGCTCTTTGGGTTCAAAATTACCAAGGACTCCAGGTCGTAAAACAGGATCTCGGTATACAAATGACTGAGGCTTAAACGTGAGATACTGCCTCTGGATGATGTTTTGCTGTTTGTTATCACCACCACCATGATGATTTAGTTCATTTTTGGCCTTATTTTTCCTTCGAATGGATTCCAAGTCCACTTCCACACCTTCAACATGAGGCCAAGGTACCACAGGTTTGAACTTCTCATTTCCTAGTCCATGGTCCCCCTTGTTTAGCACAGGTCTGTTGGCTTCTTTGTCATCCTACATACACACACAGAGAAACAGCAGGAGATCATATAAATTAATGATCCTTTATTTATTTAAATCCAGTACCTTAATGCATTGAGAGTGGGTACTAAATATATGTTAAGCAAGAAGAGAGATGTCTATCAAGGGGCACAATGAACACTTTTTACAAAAGCAACTGGTTGCTGGAGAACATCACCAGCCATTGTCCACACTTACCTCGGCGAGTAGGTCCTGGAAATGGCCTAACGCCCAAAGCATCCGCAAAGACTAAACACCCACGGAGGACGCGTTAACTTGAACACGGTTCAGGCCGCACACCAAACCAGCACACCGGGAGAACGTTTTATGAAGGAGAGGGTGGTAGGGATGCAGACAACGCCGCAATGCAGAGCACGGTGTCCCTGGGGCCACTCTCGGACACAGGGTGTTTTCTGAGGGTACGCGTACCTGCTGCCAAGAGCTCTAAAGGGTCTCAGTGGTTGCTAGATACAGCCTCAACTTGCTCCTGTGCTGGG
>NW_009618183.1:21184-29767 GCF_000690535.1 Cariama cristata | reverse complement strand
GGGAGCCACATCTAATCCCTAACCTTCACCCCCGTGACGTGCTCCCATCAAACATTACCCCCTCCGCTGCAACCGCAGCTCTGTTTTATTTCGAGCCCTGAGGTAAGCTGAAGGCACTGGGGACAGCAGGCAAAAATGAGAGGCAACCCTGATCTGATGGGATCTGATCTGCCGCATGGCTGCACAGATGGACCTGCCTGGGGAGGCAGCGCTAGGGCTGAAGAGAGCTGCCACGGGCACCGGTATCTCCGGCATCCTCGCTCAAAACAGCTTCACCATTTTACAGCACTCCTCCCCACCAAGAGCTGTAAAGTTCTCATGGAAAGGGAAGGCTGAGATTTTGGAAACTGCTTGGCATTTTCAGTGATCAGCGAGGTTGGTGGGGTTGGGGCAAGGGTGGGTGATTTTGGAAGAAACTGGACAGAAGGGCCCTGAAGTGTCCGAGCGTGAAGTCTCCAGAGTACACAGCCCCGCTCACGAATGCTCCCCAAAACATACAGTCGCTGCTTTTTCCAATACTGCTGTCCAAGAGAACAACAAGGAAATACTGCCGAAAGCTCAGAATTTCTGCTAAAATTATCTATTTGTAAACAAGACAGATGTTAGATCACACCGAAATCTGCAGAGAACAACGCACATATTTTAGCAGTGTCTCACTATCTATTCACAAATACAGAATCAAACCAGAAATGGGGATCAGAAGGATGTCACCTATTCAAACCTGCTGGAGGCAGGGACAGCTTCACAGCTACATCAGGTTTCTCAGAGGCTCGTCCAGTCACACCCCAAAACCCTCCAGTTCCTCTGGACAACCCGTTCCAGCTGCTTGACCCATCCCACAGTGACGGTATTTTTCCTCAGACCTCAGTACAAGTTTCTCACGTTGCATCTTGTGATGATTGCCTCTTGCCCTGCGTGCACCCCTCAGAAGATTTTATTTCCATTTTCTCTGTAACCTCACTTTTGAGGGTGAAAAGATGCAATTAGATTCCCCATTAGACTTTTCCCCAGCCAAATTCCTGTACCCTTTCCATGCATGTGGCATGTGCTGCAGCCCTCTGACCCCCTTAGCAGGTCTTTGCTAGGTCCTCTCCCTTTGTTAACATCTCTCCTGCGCTGGGCCGTGCCGGAGGAGAAACCAGATACGGGGCTCTGGACGCAGGCCCGATAGTGCTATGTGTTGGGAAACAAACCACATCCCTTTGTGTGGTGGCTAAGCTCTTCCTAGCGTAATCCATTATGCAGTTTGCCTTTACTGCAGCGAGGACACAATGCTGACTCACGTCCGTGTTGAACTAAACCACACAATACTTACTACTACATGCAGCATTTCCCTCGCATTATCATTCTGCATAATAAAACTTCAGAAATGAAGAAAAAGCCAGCATGAAAAATGTCTAGGTCGACATGATAACAATGGGAGTCAGACTGGCTCCAATTCAAACTAGTAGGAGTTTATTCAAGAAACTTTCTGACCTCCCTGCTTGTTCTAGTTTGAAGAGGGAAGACGTACAAAATGCAGAAGCATTACATTATTCTCTTCTTCTGTCACCGTTTTTTGATGAACCCAAAAGCCAGCGTGCTAAAGGGAAGGATAAGGGCACGTGAAAAGGCACATTTTGCGAGGAGCTAGAAGGCTGCCATGGATCTAAATAAAGCCGAGAGGACTCTTGAGGAGAGCATCATCTCACACTTACCCTAGAAATCAAAACCAAGGCTTTGCCACTCTACTGTCAGAACACTGCTGAGCTCTCAGCTCTTACCAGCTCTCATCTAATTCCTGCTCCAAGTGCGGAGGCAGCTATAAAAGCCAACAAAATGGTGGCCATCATCAGGAAGGATGCTTAAAGAGAGTATCATTTTGACTCCATAAAATTTTGAGACATTCATGTCTTCAGTAATATTTAGTTCTGGTCTCTGCATCTCAAAAGGAGTTAGAGCAGGTACAGAGTAGGGCAACTAGAACAAAGGAGAAGGTAGCTAGGGAGGGGAACGCAGAAAGCAGCAGGTTTACACGCTGCCACTCTCCAGACATCATCCTGGACCGCTAGTCTCAGTCAGACACGAATTTCTTATGCCCCTGGTCTGTATGAAATTAAATATCCTTTCATTCCACTGCCATCACCTATAAAACAGTCACGAGTTTCCACTTAGCCAGCTCTCCGACTGAAATATAACACTTCTCAAAGTAATTTGTTTATTTTGCTGTCATCAGAACTATGACTTATCTTGTATTACACATTTAGCCTCATTATAACTGTTATGCACAATTTGCATTATAATGCACTTATTTGCTGTTCCCTTCCAGACACTAAATACATGCCATTTTTTGCAGGCCTGGGAAAATACTGCATAAAACAAGAAAATTATACACAAATACACAGACACACTCATTCACCTCTTTCCTCCAATTTTTATGTACCCAGGGCAAGTAGGATGGAAGGCATTTGCTGTGAGTTAACCCCTGCAGGCAGCTCAGCACCGCACAGCTGCTCACTCCTCCCTCCCTGCTCCGGTCACAAATTGAAAACACAGCATCATATGGGATGCTATGAAGAAAATTAACTCCATCTCAGCATTTTATGGGTATTTTTACAACAAAAAAGGGATCTAGCAGCGTTTAAGTGCATGGTGCAGACCACAGCTCCTGGAGGTTATTCGTTTCTCCAGAGGTAATGGAGACAAAGGTTTTCCAAGCACTGTCTGGGAAAAAAGCAAAGTCAAACCACAACCAAAGAACTATTTTGGTCATCATATAAGCCACAATGCCTTAGTTAGGAACTTCTAGAGCTTCTTCTATGAAATATGACTTTCCCCCCTCCCTTTTAAATAAAGGATTTAATGACATATCAAAAAAACCTGAAATAATTTTTAATCAGTGTGCCTCACTGATTGAAAGCTTGGCTCAGCAAAAAAAGTATTATCAAGCTTCTAAAAGATTCATACAACAATGACAGTCAAACTAGAAGGCACGCATACTAAAAAAAACCAAAACAAACTACAACAACCTTTCTAAAGTAGAAAAACAATAGAGTCTTAAAATTATTTGAAAGAGTTTAGAAGAGACAAATTAATGACAACAAGGTGAAGGGAGGGCTTGGAAGAAGTGAGCATGACATACATCTGAACTTCTAGGTTGTCCCAAAATAGAGAGAAGGAAAAAACTTGCAAATTCTCTCAGATCTGAAGACAAACAACAATAAGATCTCATTACATCTTTGTAAAGGCCACATAGTAAGCTGTTTACATACAGTAATATAGAAAAATGTTTTTTCCACAGATCATTGTTTTTTCTGTAGGGCTAGAGCTAGGATTTCCTGCCAGCTTTTCTAGCTCCAGTTCTGTGCATGTTTCTTTATTTTTTAAATGTTCTTTTTACTCCTTAGGGGACTAAATATGAGTCACTGCCATGGGTGTTTTGGAAACAGTGAAATGATATAAATACAGTCAATCCCTAACTTGTATAAAAAAAAAAAAACAAAACACCCCACCAGGCATTTGGTGTAATTTTTTTGGCAAATTAGGTTCTTCCTTTTTTCAAAAGAGAGGAATGCAATTAAAGGTATAGGGAACATAACTGTATCCCTTTGGAAACATGTTTCTAAATTATACAAAGTCAAAGGAAAAAACTGGGAGAGGTCTTCACAGGGCCGCAGCTGGTAGGAGGGCTGCAGTTGTAGCTGCCAATAAAACTGCAAAAGCAAAAGTTGCATAATCTGCTTTTCTTCAATCAACCAGTTCAAGACTGGCAACTCCCTAAAACTCCCTATGAAATAATGTCTGAAGTACAAATTGATGTTAAAAAAGTGGATTTGCTTAATTTCTAAAATGGAAGGTTATCACACTGAAAAGAGTTTGCTAATTCAAAGCAACGTCTGTAAAATGTCTGTAAAAGCAACTTGCTCATCCAGACAAAAATCAATGATGCACAAAAAAGGAAAAGAGCAATAATGAATTAGAATCCATCAGTATTCTCATCACCCAAAGATGCAAAAGGAAATTAAAAAACCTTACGCTCTCAGAATATACATGTTCATACCCAGTTGACTAAAGACAGATATCAAATGTTTCAATATTCTGGTGTTCCTCGTGAAAAAAATATAAAAACTGATAGAGTTTAATATTTTAGTAACCTAGGAGGCCAATCCCTACATAGTTCTATTTTCTCCAGTCCACCTTTTACCTTTCTTAACTCTTGGCTACATCTACACCACTGCACTTACCATGAGAGGCAAATACAATATATGTTCTTCTACCATAAGGAAAGGTCCAAGGACTTTTCACTGAGGATGAATCAACAGCTCTCAGAGCTCTTCTATGCAAAAAAGAACATTTTGAGTAGAGACTGTGTCACAGATACTATGACAGAGACCACACAGCTATCAGTTTAGCAAGGACTTCAACATATTTAAAGTATTTTGCTTTGTTTGCCTCAACTTAATGCAGCCACACTCCCAGTTTATTGGAGAAAGGCCACTCAAGAGAAATTATATAGACCCTAGCCATTTTCAATTATTTGAGTAAATAGGACAGGGTTGTTTTAATTTATTCAGTTACCTTGTTTTTTAAAAAAAAGAAAAAAAAAAAAAAAGACAGACAAATGACTAGAAGTTGGATTCACAGATTTACTTCTTGACTAGACTCATGCTGGAAAGATACTAAAATAACGCCTGTTCTCAGCCAAGCTTCTAGCATAATTCTGCTCTATCAGCTAATAAGAGAGAGGAAACCCCAACAGGCAGTATATTTTGGTTTACTTTGAATCATTATGTGTGAGTCTGTCTTACATGGTTACAGTTCAGGGCACAGATGCCACACTGAATTACTTAGTCCTGCAACTATTTTTGTGCCATATGATAGAAAAAGACTTCACAACACTCTTATGACCAGAAAACTGGAAGATTTTTCAGTATACAGGATCAAGCACAGACGAAAGGGAAAAATCAACAGCTCCAACAACGTATTTCTGAATAGATTTCACTCTAAATACCCCCTAACTTCAGAATAAATAAAACAAGCAATGATTCCCACAACGCAGTTGTCTGACCATCAAAGGGACCCCACAAGATTGCACACCTTCCACTTCCACCACCTGTGGTAACCTCCATCTGAGCAACCACAACTTCTAGCTGCTGTATGACCGGCTGCAGAGGGGAAAGCAAAACCAAAAACATGCACAAATGGAAAAACATGGCTTCTCAAACACGGATAAAGATCTACGGCACAACTGCCATCACTTCAGAAAAGAAATAACTAATAAACAAGCCCTTTGTAATCATTGTATTTTTTTTTTTCACAAAAAAGTCTGCTTTAAGCTCTGCATGCAGCACTGCCTTCCAGTCGTATTTTGCAAAACCTTCCATCAAGCAATTTCATCGCGAGGCAACCGCGTTGACTCAAATTAGGGCAGAAGCTGGATCAGAAGAATTCTTTTGTTGAATGTGAGCAGTGGCATTCAAACCACCTGGCTGGAAAGGGGCACTCACCGTCACAGTGCCTGGGCAAAACTCTTTCTCTCTCGCTTTGCCTTTTTCTCTCGGTGTATTTCAGAGGCACTCCAAAGGCGATGGAGTGCGTACTTACATGCTCCGTAGCTCCTACAGTGACTTTTAAAACTCGTGTAAACTTAGAACAGAGCATTTATAGGAACTGTAGAAACACAGAGAAAAATACAATTTGACACTAAATTATAGAAAACTTTTGAAGTTTTAAAATACACATCCGTAAAAACAACAGATTGCTAAGTCACTGTAATTGCATACTTTGTGCAACACCAAGTTACTGTTGATGGCATTTGACACCAGCATTTCCATGAAAACTAAGTCTGTAAGTTATGTTCTTATGTTCATAGTTGCCCTCAATTTTGACAGATACACTAACAACATGAAAGTCCATTATGCAACCAACACCATCTCTCCATAGTAGATTTTTGCCCTGTTAAATAGTCTACGGGAAACAAAATGTACTTAAACAAGACCTACATCATACTTACTAGCGCTAAAGCTGTGTAAGTTGTGTTATACCAACCCAGAGTAAGTTCTGGTAGACAGAACTAACTTGACTACAGTTTTGTACCACAAACACATCACTGAGATGGCACCTCGAAAAAGCAAGTAATCCTACCAGTCGACAACCACATCAGTCTACTTTTTGGAGTGTTCAATGCAAGACTTGGTCAGAAGCCACTTGCGAGCCACAAAGAAAACTCCAAACAATTACAAAGAACTCCGATGATCTAAACAAGCAAGCATTACATTAGATGCATATTTTTATATATATATGTTCTATTCATTAAAAAAGTACATAACTCTGAAGTGTAACTGAGGTGCAAGGGTCACAAGCAGCTTTGGAGAAATGCATGTTCAGCAGTAGTTTTATACTGCTGTGTGTTATACTCCCACCTACATTTGAAGAATGAAAAATAAAGTGTTGTGGGGTTTGCTTTTTTTTTTTAAATAGTAAAAAAGCAAGGCAACTTCCCCCTTCACCTGCTTCCTAGATTTCACAGCATCTGTCAAGCTGATTGATATGTGATGCACTACTCGTTGCCCTGCACCATCCGTTATCCAGCTTGTTCTTTGTTGCTCGCTTTCTCTCAGTTCCTGAGTAGCTTCTCGAGAGGGAACTGTTTTTTCCAGGGATAGATACCTGTAATAAAACTGCTAGTCAGCAGCACTGAGGAAAAGCCCTTTTCCCACTCATTCCTTATGTTCTACCTGACAAGGCAGGACAGGACAATCACTAGTATTTACACTTCCTCAGTTACAGAAGTAACCGAGTTTTCAACAGATATCAGCAGACCACAGTCATCAGTATCGACTCAGCCCATTGCAAAAAAATAATGAAGTAGCAGTATGGTTCAGCCTCAAAATTACCCAAGTTAGCTGAGATAAAACAACTTAGGGGAACAAGATCAACAACTTTCTTCCATCTTAGGGTTGACATTCCTGAGGCTCGAGAGCATTGTTCATGGAAAAGCAAGCGGCATGTTCAAAGACAAAAAGGGCACATAATAAAGGAGAGGAACTGTTTGTAAAAATATGAATTTGGCAACAGCTCCATGTTCTGCTATTATGAAGAAGTTTGACAGAATTTAGCATTCAAGTTCCAAGTGACTTGCATTAATCTACGTGAATCTCTCTATCACCATTCCAAAAAATGGTAAAAAAAACCTTCTTGTTACCTGGGAATGAGTCTGAAAACTAACAGTATTCACTAAAATCTGAGGTCATGTCTTTGGGTGTTTGAACTTGTGAGCGGAAGGACACTGAGGAAGGTACGGATCAGTTTCTCATCTTTATTTCGTTTTTTTAAATGGTTCCTGCTGCTGTAAGAGGTCACTGGCCAAAAAGACCAACTAGCTCTTCCCACCTTGGATTTCTGTGAAGATACTCTCTACTTTGTCACAGCAGCAGCACTTATCTAGGACAGTGACTTCAGGCTATTGCTGCATACTGCCATGGTCTGCAGCCAACATCTCCCAAGGTCATCGCGCACAAAGCTGTATTCAGCTATGGAAGCCCTCAGGTAACAAATCACACGAAGACCACCTCTGCCCCTTGTCCTTCTGGGTTTTTCTGTGGTATATCTGTAAATATAAGCAACTCTGATATTAAAATTTCTAACAATGCAACAATACTTATTTTCAGTTGAAATAATTGACTGCTCAGCTATTTGCCGAACAGAGGGGAACACCATAAATCCCGAGTTTTACCTGTTTACCTGCAGAGTACCTTGTTTAAAGACAGACATCCACATTTAGATAAATCAGTATGATATCCACCTAAGCATCTCATTTAAACGAAATGCTTCTGTTGCTATATTATCTTTCACTTGCAAGGGGAATTTGTCTGAGCTAACGATGCTTCCATCATCCTCTTTGGCCCTGCTGTGCATGTAGCACTTACACCTCCTGCAGAGCAATGCAATCCTGCCAGAAGTGCTGTTTCACCTTGTACTGCTTTACCCCCTGCCCTTGCTCCTACACCCCCTTTTCCCATGTCCCACAACCTCCTGCCGTACATGTCCCTACCTAGAAAAGTCTGGACTTTCTATAAATGTAATGCTCACGCTCATATGTATCTGGTCCAGACCGAGTGACTTCCTTTACTTAGCAAAGTGCAGTTACCTTCATCGAAAGCAGAGACTACCAGGAGACTTGGCCAGAGTGCTTCATCCCAGACCCAGTCTCTTATTGGCGATGCCACTGGCCACCAAAAACTTGCAAACTTCTTCGTCTCTCTCACCTTCAGTGGAGATTTAAGAGTACAAAAAGGACAGTGAGAACACAGCCTGTACCTGCCCTATCTTACGTGGTGCCTCCTTAGGAGAGGGCAGTACTTCTTGAATCCCTGTGCAACAGGCAGCTTCACAATTAGACTCTGCCCGACTGAAAGCAAGCAAAAATAAAGACACCGAGTGCTTCAGAACAAATTACTGTCAAAAATAGCAGTCTGTTATCGTCCTCATTTTTACTGGCACTCAGTGCTTGGGGAATATCGAACCAGCTGTGCAACCTTCCAATTTGCCTTCCTTGTCGCCTGAGATTCAACTCTTACTCAGCTTTTACACATCCCATCCTTC
>NW_009618183.1:3833-21173 GCF_000690535.1 Cariama cristata | reverse complement strand
TATGGCCCCATACTGCCTCTGGTCCCACCCATAGTTCAATAGTCATCCTGCATTAAAGAAGTCTTGCCAGAGATCCGCTTCACTCAAAGCCTCCACTTGAGATGCCCGAGAACTTTGTGGAGGTAAGTGCAAGCAATACGCCTCTCCCTGTGACTCCGGACAGCACCATGTAATCTGGGATACTAATTAAGGAGGTCTAAAATAGAAGGACTCAGGTAAGTACCTGAATGAACAGATATCAAAGAAATCTCTGCTTAACTTTGTAACTTAAGGCTAGTTTTAAAGCAGGCAAAATAGCCTCTTCAGATTGCAATCATTTTCAAGTAACACAAATAACACTGCAACCGAATCATAAACGAAACTGCTGGATTACCTAAGGTGATGTTGTATTTTAGTCTCTTCCATGTTCTAGAAATGAAAAGATGTTTGCACTAGTAGACTGCGCAATAAAAATAAAACCAGCAAACCACGTTTGTAGCTGCTTGCTGCAGAATAACAGAAAAGTTGTCAGAGGACCCTGGGTAAGACAAGAGTATGATCCAGATCCTCCTAGATCCTACCCTTACAAACAGCACACCAAAGATGACAGAAAGGCTTTTAAGCTCAGAACAGCAAGAACCTGTTACAAGTTTATTACAACTAGAATAATCAACATTTTCAACACAAGAAAGCCAAAGTGATCAAGTGGGGCAGAACATAAATAAAAGGGCATAAAAGCAAGTATCTCCCTACCCACTGCATCTTTTCGGGTGTGTTTTTGCTTGTGAATTAAGTGGCTTTCTCTGTTGCAGCCAAGCGCAATTCCTCTGGTCCCCAAGAAACCAGAGACCACAAGAGACCACACGCTTTCCTCTCCTGCCAAGAAGGTTGCCTGCACTGATCTTGGCCCCCTCTTCTTAACAGAGCAGGACACGAATCGAGAGAAGACAAATACTGCACATCACACAAGCTAAGTCTGTTTAGGCTAAGTACTTAAGACTGGTCTAATCGACCACCAGCTGACCCAGAGACTGTGCTTCAACTCTAAGAGTCTGCCATCAACTGCTTTTCAAATGCCCATAATCTTCCTTCTTTCTCTGCACAACAGACAAATTTCTATGTACTGCATCCTACGTTGTCATCAGCATGTATTTAGCATAGCATTTCAACTGCAAACGTCTGTAGACCATCATCCACAGTAATTCATTCTCAGAGACTGCAGTGACTCAGACCTCCAAGCCAACAAAGAAGCACCTGTTTGGTATGTTTACCTTCAAATGTACCATATGGGCTGCTATACCATAGATGAGACTTTACACAACGTTAAAAAAGAAAACAAAATAGATGAGACTTTACACAACGTTAAAAAAAACCAAAACAAAACAACATTTGCCTGCCTGTTGATTCATTTCATGTTAAATTCAGCCATTTAAAATATTTTATTGTCATTTAGTTGTTCAGAATGCTCTTATGAGAACAGTCAAGTCCCATGAAGAGGCCAAGGAGCAAGGAGAGCACCAAGCCCTGGGGCACAGTTATCATTTCACTGCGGCTGGGGCACAGTTATTCCGCTGCGGCACCAGGGAGAAAAACTGCCCACCGGACACCGAACCCCATCTTTCAGAATCAAAGCCTAGTTTCTCATCTAATTTTGAGAGCAGAGACTAAGGACCCAGTTGTTTTCAGTGCTCCTTCTTTTCCTGAAGCAACTCTCCACCTGAAGTCTTAGAGAGATGTCAAGTTGCATCTACTCACCGGAAGGCCAACAGTCACCGTCTAAAAGTTAAACCTTGTTTCCTCTGAAGAAAGTTAATGAAAACAACTCTTTTTCAACTTCTCAACCTGGAGGCAATCCATGGGGTACCCTGCTGCGCGAGAGGTTCGGCAGGGTGACTTGTTCCTTAAGCAAAAGTGCCAGCTGCTGCAGGTATTACAGGAGGAGCAGAGCAGTAGAGGAACTGAAGCATTTCTAAACAAAAAGTGCAACAAACTGGCTTCGAGGGGGACAGCCAACCCCAGAAAAACATTTAAGCAGATGAAGGCTGTGGGAAGCCTCCAAATGCTCAGAATTCTGGCTGGCTCTAACCAATATTATCATCATCTTTCATTTCTGTAAACATTTGTTGTTATGCATTTAGTTCAAATGCAACCTTCTGTTCTCCTTTTCATTCCTCTCAAGTTTCCAGTTTTGTTTACAGTGCTTTGATCAAGACAGTGCCATGGTTTACGCTATTTTAGAGGGGCAGAAGGTGGAGACAAAATTTTTTTCCAACTCTTTCTTCTAGACAAGAGCTGAGTATGAGGAAATCCCTTTTGAAAAATGAATTGCAGAAACGGATGGCAGAAAATGCGAGATTTTTTTTCCCCCCTTGTCTGCCTCCTCCAAGTGATTAAGAGTACCACATTCGCACATGGCTATGCGGTTTGGAGCAAAGCTACACATTCGATCAGATTTTGAAAACAGTGCTGAATGGCTCACATAACACATCCAGAAAACAGTAAAATCATCCACAAAAAAAGGAAACATTAATTCTGCCCTTCAGCTTGCATACAAAGGCTTCAGAGTCAAGTATCAGATGCTTTTCTCCATCTTCACCTTCCTAAGAGACATGCGTTTGGACAAAGTGATATACAACACCGCACAACCATAAGATACAGTTTCTAATACAGCTTGATAAACTGAAATCCATTTTTTGTTAATAGAAAAACAGACTTTCAAGTAGAGACCAGCAAACCAGAGTGAAGGTAAAGACACTTATTATCACACATTTACAATAAAATTAGTCAAAAGCATACTTGGGCTATAATAAACTGCACCGTAATAATCTGACTAACCAACACCTTGCTGGCCTATGCAGTTTTTCCCGAGGACACAAGAAAAAAAGAGGAGCATACCATGATTAGAAAACTGTCTGTAATTTTTCCTCTCTAGAAGGATTTTATAAATGCTTGACTGGAAAAATTATGGTTATTAAGAAAACGGACAATTGCTTGAGACATCATCTCCATCAGAGCTGACTGCATGATGCAAAATGGCCTCCAGATACCAGGTCTTTATCTATGACTCTTGGACCATTTCTTCCCTTCTTCAGAAAAAACACACACTGATTTTTCATCTGAGCTTTACTATCCTTCTCTGCTTTGTCAATTACAGGCTAGCACAATAGCAGATAGTCTGTTAGTAAAGCGGATTAGCAAAACAGTATTCACAGGGGAAAGCAGGTCTCATTTCTTAGCTTAAATGACCTCCTTCCCTTGTAGATGCCCAAGACTATTCAACTTTAACAATAAATAAAAATTAAGAGCAAACGATCCCGAATATCTGAAAACAAACAGTGTTGTATTGAGGTCTTGCCGATTTAGTATATGCTGATCCATGTAGTTTAACTATTTCTACAGTAGTATTCTGCTACTGCCACCTGCACATGCTTTCAAGCGCCTGGCAAACAATTCCAATAGTTTTTGTAATCAAATGGAAGACAAAGAGAGAAGACAGCCAGGAGACCGAATTATTTCACCGCAATATTGCCATAATCCAGAACGCCACCATTTCTATCACTAAGACCTTCTCTCTGGTACTTTCTACATTTCACTCCTGCACTCGTGATCTTCAGCTGCATTGTCTTCATCTTTCATGCCCAGCAGCTGGTCTTGTCCAGTCCCACACCTACACTCAAGGCATTGCCACAATTGCCAAGAACTTTCTTCCATGGCCCTTAATGGCTCAGCAATAACAAGCCATCTCTTTCCTGTCCCAAAAACCTCTTTCATCTTTTTTTCCCCCCAGGAAGACGTGCCCTCCAAGGTGAAAGGCTGAAAACACAGCATTATTGAATAGGTTCAGTACAAGATTTGTTCTCGTCACTGTATTTCAACACTAAATGAAGCTCGTGACCTTTCTAGTTCAGTCACTGCTCCTTCCATGTTCTCTCTCACTCCAGGAATATTCTTCATTTTATGCATAAGTCTGAATGAGACCTTAAAAATAGAACTCATGTTTATTCATACGGACATTAGAAGTGCTTAAGAATCTCTAAGATGTCCTCTGTCCAGCTTCATTTCCTTCCACAAAGGGAGGATTATTCTCCTTTTCCTGTGCAGTAAGTGGTGTTACACAGTGGACTATGAGGAGCCAAGGCTTTTCATTTTACTAAGACCAAGCCCCTTTTAGGAATGCTCTCTGTAGACTGAAGAAAGAAATAGATGAAGCTGTTTCTTTTGGACTTAAACAATCAAAATTTAAGCTGTAGAGATAAGCAGGTAAAAACAAGCATACACTTTGAATTTAAAAATCAAGAGACCAGACAGTTACAATTTATAATCCATAACTCTGCTACTGAAAACATCCAACTCCTATTATTTTTCCCTCCAGACGGAAAAAGCCTCAGAAAAAACCAAAACCCACCATCAATCCTCATAGTCTAAGCTGCTGAGGACAGCTCTTCTGGCCCTCCAGGCATCAGCTATGAACACCGCACTGGTTAAAGCCCGCAGAGGAACTTCATCCTTGTTTCTCAATCATCTGAGACAGATGGATATTTAAAAATCATGCATTTGTTTTATATACCTCAGCGAGTAAAGGACATTTACAATACAATAAATCCATCACTGATGGACACGCTTGATCAAGGGATGCAGGCTTCTGTGCTGCATCTTGGTTGCCTCAATTTTTGGAGGCATAACCATCAACCTCATTTCATATTTCTTGCTATTAAGAAGTAAACCGCATGATTAGATTTTCGTTTCTCTTGAAATATTGCTACCATTCTCGAGCTTCACAACAGCCTATTTCTGTCTTTTTTTAAAAAAAATTGCATTTCACAATTTGATCAACCCTACCATTTTGAAAGCTTTTTCAAAGAAATAGCCAGCTGAAGTCGAAAGCTGCATTATAAGAAAATTACACAGCCTAAAACGTGTTTCTGAAAGTTTCGTCTGAACTCCCAAAAGGTTTCCGAAATTCAGAATATTCACGTAATTACCTTGTGTACTGCTCGACTAGGTGAGTGAGGGGAAATCACTTGTTATGATCGATTGTGTTCTCTGTCTCATCTTTCCTTGACCCTTCACTCCTGAGTCTTTTCTACGCAGAATATTAAAGAGAATCTGTGTTGTATTTGCCAGTAAATTAGTTATATTCTACTGAATTGCTGAAGTAAGGTAAGTTATCTGTCCTAAATATTTTAAAAAAAATAAAAAATCAACACAATACATGCATTTGAAGCGTAAGAAGGAAGAAAGATCTGCAACAACACTAAAGTAGTAAGAACCAATTTATTGAACAGAAAAATCAATTTTGGTAAATTGACTACTCTTCCTGCGACAAACACAGCTAGTGATGTTATGTGTTTTGCTGTGAGGTTAACACGATGAATATCAAAACCTATTTCATAGCTTTGCTTTAGAAGCCACATCATGTGTGGGCACAGCCAGGTTCTTTGCATCTTTTAGGTAGCCAGCAAGAACACTATAACATAATCCGCACACTTCTTCAAATGGACTGCACTGAACCCCATCTGCTTTCCACTATGCTTCCAGCCTTGCACTTGGGTCTGCGCTCCCCACTCAGTATCTCTTACTTCGAGTACGGAAGTCACCACGCTCACGTTGAGACCGCGTGACCTTGCAGAGAGGCTGACATGCTGCAGCTGGACTTCAAGAAACAGACTGCCTTGACATTTATTTGGTTAGTGCAGATGATCCATGGCAGTGCCAGCAATCTGCACTTGAAGCTGCCCGAGACCAACGTTCAAAACATTACTCTCGAAGCTGACTGTGGGAACTGACATCCTCCTGCTTTCTCTTAACATGGCACCAAGGATCAGCCTCTAGCCCTGAAGATCTTCCAAGGGACCTGCCTACATCTGTCAGATCCTGAAGAGAGTTTTCAAGTGATCTTTGTGTTTCCAGCTCAGGTACACTCTGTCCGGCATTTCTGACCACAAGAGCATCCTCTCCAGACATGAACACCATCCTCCCGTGTGCACTGATTCCTCTGCAACTGGACTGCAGCATTCCACTGTTTAAATTATTTGGCGTACAGCATACACAAAGAAAGATTCACGAGGATCCTGCTTGCTCGCAACAAACAGAAGTCAGTGTTCTTGGCACCAGGTCTAACCACCGGATACTCCCACCATCCATACAGCACAGCAAGAGGCATTTCTCTGAAGCACTGTAATCTTTTCAACAAATGTTCACTCCTTGTAAACGTTTTTATTATGAAATCAGAAGTCTTGGCGATTTAGACTCTCCATTTAAATAACGACAATGTAATTTTGGTTAAAAATTGATCTCAAAACGACAGCAAGTCTTTCCTCGGGTTATACTCCCTCCAGTAACGCTGTTCCCAGCCAGAGCGACTTCCACAAGCCCTAAACATGCGTGCTCCTGGTAGGCTTCAAATGGAGCTGCTAATAACTACATTTATGAGAACTGTGCCCTTCACGTACTGCATCGCACACAGAAAAGATATGAGCAAAGCATAGTTATCGTCTATCCAGTTCATTAAATGGGTGTTTAAATTGGAATGCAGTTCGCTGAATCAAGACCTTTACGTGCTGACCTTGCACTTTAACTTCTAACAAAGACAATTTTGTTAAAGCCTGTCAGAAAACTCATTTCAAAAGCCCTCTGCAGTCCCCGAGAAAGAGAGTCTGTTGTCTCCAACAGGGCAAAACGCGGCCAGCAGCTGGAGAAGAAAGTCAGTAAGGCAGTTCATACTTCTGGCTGGCTGGGGAGAGACAGTGTCTCCCAAGAGGAAGGACTGCAAAAGAAGAAAGATGTCAGTATTTCCATCTTCAGTATGAAAGAGAAGCCACATGGATGAGTCATCAAGTACCAGAGAAGGATGAACCGGCAGATGTACCAGGACAGGACAGTAAACAATAAAAACTCGTCTGCTGTACATCAAAAGAGAATCAGCAAAAGCAAGCCCCAAATCTGCAGGAAGATACGCTAATCAAAATACAAAAGGAACAAAATCCACTGTGTTTTGTGACCTTAACCTGCAAAACTATTACATTGAAAATGGCAAGGAAAAGCAATATAGAAGAGCCTCTTCTGTAAGAGACAGTACATTCACTTGGTTGTCAACCAAGCCACTATTATTGCCGTCATTAGCAGCTGCCTTTTGGAATGAGGTGCTGTCTTTTTTAAAAGTTCTTGCACACAAGTAACAACAGCACACCGTAAAAGGTATATGCTCTGTTTAAAACCGTCATATGCGAGTTACCCAAGTCAACACTTTCTCAATACATTACTTTATCGTACAATATAGACTTGGACAAATCTTTTAAGATGGAGAAAACCAGACTGAGTCACTATCCCACCAAATAGTTCCAGTGAACTAGAACAAAAGAGCAAAACAGACAAAAAAACCCACCAATGCAAAAACCAATGAGAAACCCATAATTTTTTTTTTCCCCCTTAAATTACAATGAAAGAGTTCTACAGTCTTAAGTCTCATGGCAAACTAAAAATATCAGGGACAGCAATGAAGAGGTGTCAGCATGTTCTTTGGTGAAACTGACAGAAATATCCAAGGGATATGAAAAAAAACCCCCAACTTGCACCATGAGAACGGCCAAACAGTGGGACAAGTGAGGCAAAATGGTTGTGCCATCTCCGTCCTTGGCAGCTTCCCAGGCGCAGCCAGACAAAGCCCCAAGCAGCCTGTCTGATCGCACAGCTCACCCCGCTTTGGGCAGGAGGTGGGACCAAGGGCCTTCCTCAGGTCCCTTCCACCTTCAATAATCCTATGATCACATGCAAGAAATCTGGATAGCCTTTCTGACATCATTAAAGCTGGAATTTTTAAGTTCTCAACTCACTTTAATTAAAAAAATATAAAAGCTTAAAAATAAAGCTACTATTCAGCTTTCCATTCTTAATATTTTCAACAGAACGTGAACAGCAGAAATTGTGCATCTCTTTAGCAGAGAGCAGCTGAAAGCCACATGCAATAAAAGTCACTTCAGACCTAATATTCTACCTGGAAACAACGTATTTTCCTTTTGTTTAGTATGGCATTTCCAGTTTTGTAATTCTTGACAGTACGCAGATTTGTAAAGGAAGTCAGATTTATAAAAGATGTGGCAAAAAAAAAAAAAAAAAAAAAAATCACTTGCCTGCTCTTCCTACTGAGTAGGCTGACTTCCCTGTTTTATTTAAAAAGCAAAGTTTGGAAGACTGCTGAATGTCAATACTGTGATGGATTACATTGACGTTTATCTTCCCAATATTGCAGATATACAGTAAAACCTGAAGGTGATATTTTCCATCTCTGCTGCAAGGTGAACTGCAGAATACCAGGAATATGAATTACAAGATGCACCTAGCCCTTGCAGAAAATTAACGAAAACTGTATTTTTTTAGCTGCTGCAGACGAGCTGCCTTTACATTTTGGTTTTGCTAACATATTTTGGATTTAAACCTCTGTCTGATAGGCGCTGGATTTTTCAAGCTGATGTTCCAGAGTAGGACGGATACATTTCTACAATCAGTTTACTTCTCCGCTACTCATTTTTGTCCTGCCTGTGCACCAACGCAAGCACCTTTACACCCACACGCTGAGCTGAATCAAGGGTTCCCCACAGCCAGCTGTACGCGCAAGCCAGATGAATGTGGCATCCATTAGCAGGGTGACCACCAGCACTGAGGGAGTTCGAAACAGGAGCGTTGGGGGAAAAAAAGAAAAAAAAAAAAGAATCAACCAAAAAAAATCCAACAAAACAACCCCCAGAGTGCCTCTCTCTAAGCCTTTCTTCTCCCTTGGAGGAGACCCGCTTGCTGTGCTGAGGAAGCAGAGGTGTAAGGGCAGCACACTTACATCCCTACCAAATTACGGCCCAGACACTCATGGTGCACTAAGAGCATCACAAAAAAAAAAAAAAATTCACAGGCTTGCCCAGGCGTGTGGTTTTCCAAGTCACCACACCCAGGCCCCATCTCAGAAATAATCCAAGCGTTCCTGGCAGGGAAAGCCCGTAACAGCAAAGCAGACCGTTTTGGGTGGTCTGGGCAATGCCTGCTGTTCCCCTTCCCCAGGCACCCAGGCCTGTTCTTCCAGTCCTTCCCGTAGTGAGCGTTAATGGTAATGCAGGAACACCGCTATGCTCTGAACAAAAGGACATTTCTGTTACATATTCGTAGCGGTGTAAATCCCCTTTTCTTCTTCTAAACCACAGCCGCAAAAAGAAGATTCCCCCCCCCCTTAGTACAGAATTAAGACGACAGCTTCATGGTCTTAGATTCTGGGAGGAAAGGGCAGGCGTGAAAAAACAGCGGTTGCCTTGCACTAGGTGAGGGCACTTGTCCCTTTTCAGGAAAGCTCCAAGCCTCGATAGAGTCCTCGTCTAAAAATATGTAAAAATGGTGACTTTTCAGACCATGATGATTTGAACTTGTATCTCCAGAACCACCCTTTCCTTAGAAAACACCCCCGTACATCAGGCAGAACACCCTGCCACATAAGTGTTTCCTCACTCTTGGATCCAATCTTTTATGCCACTACAGCTAGACAAGAAAGGGTATTAGGGAACATGCCCATCTACTGCTAGCCACATTTCTTCAGTCTACAAACAAACCAAATCAAAATAAGTGAAGAAACAGAAACTTTAAAAGCAAAAATGTATGAACGGAAAGGAACGACGCAGAGGTTAACGCGCATTGGGATAAAACCAGCACTGGTTATAAAACATTAGTGTTGCCATACCTGGTCTCTTTCATACGGTTTAAAGTTTGAGTCCTATAGCCCATACAGTATAAAAACAGTAAAGCAACATTAAGGTCTGACAAAACTAACAAATGCACGTGGGGAGAAAATGGACTTTCGACAGGAAAGTTGTTGGGGTTTGGTGTCAAGAGCATGAACAGATCTCCTGAACACACACTGCTGTACGGTTTCCATTTCTAAAGCCGATGTGACTTACAGAAAGCCAGCTACATACAACTACATGCAGGAATACGTAATGGGCTCGGTTCTAAGACACTGATCCTGTATCTAAAACCTTAACCTCCTCATCAGGCTTAAAAATAAATGTCCATGCATTTTAGTAAATATGTAAAAAGTATATTGCTCTCGACTTAGGAAATGTCAGGTTTGAGAATGAAAACAGGAAGATGATAAAATACAATTATTTCCAATATGCAAAAGCATTCTCACTGATGAACATTTTAAGGCATCAGAGTCAAGATTATTCAGTTAAGCTATTAAAATGTATTTTTAAAGCATCAACCTAAAAAGCGTAATGAATTCTGCTTGCAACATTGTGCCTTTGGTAACATTTAGTAGTACATTATGGTTGTTAGATAAACCAAATTAATAGCTAAAAGTTCTGCCTGTTTCTTAGAAATAAACAACTGTGAACCATTCCTGAAAACTAGGATTGCTGGGATTAGACCGTAAACTGTATTTTGACAAGTTATCAGTACAGACTAAACTCCTGCAAATACCGTGCAAGATAAAACCTGTTCAAAAACCTGTTCAAGCTGCCTCTCCTCTGCCACAATGCTAATTGGCCGAGTCTATCAGTGAAAACTTTGGTGCTTAGCGTTAAAGGCTCTGAAGACTTCTATAATCGTGGACGTGAACTGTAGAGTTTAAAATGAAACAGGTTTTTTCCCCTCATAAAAACCTTACCAGTTTAAATCCTGTGACAAACCTGTTAGAAGACAGCTTACCCTCTGTAATAGCTTGGGCAAAGTCAAGAGAAGTAGTCTAATCATTTATCTTTCTTCCTTACTTCCAGATATCCATATCACTTAGTATCTTACTGCAACGCAAGAACACTCTTCAGCTGTTGAACAGTGGGGTTGTGAGAATAAGCCTAATTAACTCCCCAAATTCCCACAAAGAATGAATGAGGGGGGAAAAAAAATAAAATAATTGAGGTATTCATCCTTCATCTGAGGATGAGATTGGAGTAAGAACCTGGAATAACAAAGATCAACGTATCTCATTACACTAACACGGACTTGTGCTGGCTGCAGTAAATCAAGAATCCCCATCAAGCCTCCTTGTAAGGATCCAATCATACCTTCATCACCTAAAGCAAACATACAAGACTGTTCAAAAAAGTTAATTAAAAAAAAAAGATATCTTACTGTTTCTAGTAAATATAAAAATTATTAAGCCCAGCAGCCTCTCTGTTCTCAGCTTAACAGCAAAACCAGAACTAGGTACCTCTGACTACCTGCAGTCCCTCTGTGCATTTCACCATACACACGTACGCAAGCAAGCATGGGTTTTGAATCACGTACCCCTGGGAAATACCGCCAAAACAAATACATCCCGAAGAGGCATGAGGCATCTCTCAACCACAAGATCTAGGCATACGGGAATTGGAGAAAAGGGACGTAGGACAGATGAAGTGTGCTCAAGGACAGCAGATTTCAAAGAATTCTAATTATTTTTAAAGTAGGCCAACCCCCAGGACATATTCATTTCATCCAGAAAAATTAATCCAGCCTGCTCCCTGCTATCCTCTTTTCCCAAGGCCCCTCAGGCATACACAAAGATTAAAGGCTACATGAACTATCCTGGCAGTCTGCTCCCTTTTATCACAACAGCTTGACAACTCCCCTGTCATCACCAGCCTTGGTAGAAGATAATAACGGGAGCAAAACTCATTAACTCCCTGAGAGGTGACTGACATGACTATTCATGGAAAAGGTAAGTCTGCGTTCTAATACGGCGAGTCTGTATCTTACAGAGATTCCCCTGCTCTGTTTCGCTACGTGAAATAAAGGCGATGGCATTGACACTTTGGACACCTACTCACTGCTCTGTAGACGAGCACCCAAGGGTCTCATCGTACATTGCCAAAGCTGGGCCAGAGCGACCTTCTGCCCCAGGTTTGACACCTAAGTCTTCTCCCAGTCTGGGTTCCAGCGCCAGGGATCGCTGCTCTCCTTGAGGATGTTTTTTCTGCTGGTGAGCTCAAAGGAGGAGCTCAGGCCTGGACCTGCTTGAAGAGCTTCATGGCCTCACTGTCAAGACTTCTTGACCTTCCTTAGCCCAACCCTTCTTGTACTGTTTACACAACTGAAAAACAAGCAAGAGTTCAAGACAAATATTTTAGATTGGTACTGTAAAACACAGAGGGGGACAGAAGACAGGAGGAGTCTTCAACTCTTAAACACCGAGATCACACAAATGCATCCCAGAAACTAACCTACAGTCTTACTTCAGTTACCCAGGGCTGAAATGCCTCCACAGAGAGTACTCAAGATCACTTTACACACTCCGTAAATCTCCTGCCGTCGGAGAATCTTGCACTGAGTGAAGTATCAGCGTGTGGAGCTGAGGATCTCCAAAAGGCAATACAAGAGGCAGCAGGAGATTATTCTCCCTCACTGGCAGCAGCTCAGGCAAGAGGAAACCCACACATTGTCCTTCTGCACTCGAGTGCTGCTGGATAACAACTCGCCGATCAGAGGCACGTGATACACTCAGAGGCAATCACTAAAAACTCATATTCCATCAAAAGACGCAAACAACAACAGAAAAACCCCACCTCCCACCCTTTTCCACCTCTGCAGATTACCGAGATATTATTGTTTTTAAGCTAATCACTAGTGAAGGTCTTGGTTCTGTGCAGGAGGAACACATTTCACAGAGGGGAGGGAAATAAGGGTGGAAAACGCAGAAGAGGTGAGAAAAACCCAACGTATCTCAGAGCTGCTGTTTAAAGCTTCTGAGAGAATTTGGCATGTTAGAATAACACTGCGGGAGATGGATTAGCAGAGCCAGAGCAGGCGAAGCAGTCTAAGGTGTGCGATGAACGCACCACTGACACATGCGTGCCTTAGAAGAGACATATATTACGAGCCTTGAAGAGCTGACTTCAAGGCCTCATGTAAGCGAGAGCGTAGCAAATCTTGTTTCAAGACTAAAGCATGCAGACAACAATTTATTTTCTCTGAAGAACATGTTATCTCAATATTTTCTTTCTTGGCCTTCCTTCCTCAATAGGAAGAACAGAAAACTTACGATGTTACCATCCCAGATGCTTTTAAGAGGTAGCTTGGTTACTCTTTTTGATTTTGCTTCAAAATGTTATTACAGATGAGGCATTTTCCACAGTGAACTTGTAACGATAAATACCTTTTTGTTTGACATACCTAGAATTCTTATTAACTAGCTCAAAACAAAGACATTGGTTATATATCTCAAATCCATCAAAGCAGGAATTGAGAAATAAAATGAGATGTTGCTATGCTTCAGCCCTACTGAAATGCTATTCCTTGTTTTTTTTAGTCAACCTCAGAAGGGAAATCTTTTGGTTAAAACCAAAGCAAATTTTAATCCCCAAGTTGTGACAAAAATCTTCAAATACGAAAAAAACCTATATTCAATTTCATTAAAAATCTTGTATTTTTTCTAGAGCACACTATTTAACATCATACTTTCTGCCTCATTAAAAAACTCAACTGTATTCACTGAAGCCAGAACAGTTCTTGCTGAGCCATTTTCACTGCCAATTTTTTAAAAGACAATAAAATAAGTAAGAAACTTTGTGGGCTGAGCACCATCTGCTTATGCTTTAATTTCATTAACAGATATATTTTGAGATCTTCAACTGTAAAGAAAGTTTTCCAAACGTAAACAGCATATAAACCAGTATACTGTTTTTACCTTCTACCTTCCTACAATTCTCTCCTGCTGCTCAGGGGTTCACTGCACATCAGCACCGACTGCCGCTATTTGCAACTGAACGTTCCACAAGGAAATCAAAGGAAAATAAGTTGTAGCTTAGGAAAGCCAGAGCAATACTAAAAAACATTGCTGGAGTAGCGATTAGAATGAAGAATTCAAGAAGACACGGTAAGAGAGAAACGTAAAAGAAACACAGATCACCACTGAGTGTCAAACAATTAGTTCATTATTACAGAGGGAAAAATAAAAAAAGGCAGTTTGTTCTGTGAGTTGCAAGAAAGTATGCTTATGCATGGAGAAGTATGTTTAAATCCTGCTTAATACAATCCTTTTTTAAGCATCATCTCTTCATTACAAAAAGGGGCCATTTTTGTCTTAGTAATAATGTATGTGCGTAGCCCGTAAGAACAATATTTTTATTCCCACACCAGAAGTCAATAGGTTTTCAGAAAACAGGAATTCTGCGCCATAAAGTGCATCCCTAGGAAAGCACCAACCGATCTAAAAACCAGGTCACACTAAACAAAGAATTTGTTTTTTCAAATTTCAGACCTACCAATTCAAATGATATTCCAATGAGCAAGCAAACATTTAAAAACTGTTCGGTCCAAAGCAGGGGGAACACAATAAGGGCATTTATTTGAAAAGCAAAGGCAGAATACAAGTATTAGCCTTCTCCTCTATCCCTTTTTACGGTTATTAACAAAAAAACACCCCTCTTCCACAAAAGCACATACTTTCCCAGCAAGCTCCTTCAAGGAGGCGGCTACAATTAAACTGATAAATCCCAACCTAGAAATCTGCAATAAAGCACAATGTTAACCTTTGGTTTCAGTTTACAGAAATCTATCGAGTTCGGATTTTTTCCCTAAAACCTGTATTAGACGAAATGCCAGAATACCCACAGATCAAAGCCTAAACAGTATCACAGGTTGCGAAGACATGCATGCCACTGGCTGCTTATTGCTCCCCTTTGCCGGGCCATTCTGGCAACATCGTCCTTACCGAAGGCACCACATCGGCATTGCTATTGGTGGTGGGTGGGGGGAAAAAACCTCACTCACGTAAACAGTGTCTAAATCCAGAGCACCGTGGGGCAGAGGGGGATCACTAAAGGCAGATCCAAGCAAGATAAATTCACTTTAATTCACAAAAAGATTAAAAGAAAACTGGTGGAGGAGGCAGCCTTTTAAGCAGCATGTTGCTATTTTTAAACTAATTGTTCATAGTAGACATTTGTTTTCCATAGTTATGGAGGAAATCTCGTAATTAAATGTAACTGTTACCAGATTTGGAATCCGACTCTCGGATTGTATGGCCTAGTTGCTGTAAAAAGCATCGCCCTCACCCCCCCCACCCAAGGTAGAAGTCAAACCTATTAATGTAACAGCTTATCCTGCCCTATTTCTACTTGGCAGGCTCCCGTAATACTGATTCAGTATCTGACAAAAATAGGACAAAGACACTGTCATTTTTCATTAGGGACCGTCAGCTCAACACAAGCAATTTTAACCCTGCTCAGCACAGGCTCGGGAAGGCGCACGCTGCTTGGCCGCGTGGCGGAAGAGCCATGTACGTACCTCTGGATGGGGCATGCCTTCTCGCCATGCTGGCATCGTGATGACCTGCTGAGCCCTTCCCGATAGCTACATTTACTAACACCAGAATTTCTACTACTTCAGCTTAGCCATCATATCTTAATTCACCACCTTTAAAATAAAGAATTACCTAGATTTTTATTTAAAAAAAGGACTGTATTACATGCTATTTTTAATGCCTTATTGTTTGGCCACTGAGCAGCACAAATTACAACTTCTGGGTTGTGGGTTCCCTCCCACCCCCCCCTTTTTTTTTTAAAAAAAAAAAAAAAGACAACCTACCCAACCTGCTGTGTTGATCCTTCCTGATTTCTGTGGTCTTACTCAGTTTCTCCATTCGGTACTACAACAGTTTTACCTGTGCGATCCACAAAACAGACACAAATACCAAGTTTTTTGTTGCATATTCTTACTTAAGAGTGCAGAGCCACCTTTCCCACTATGCTGCGGATCCTGCCAAGGGTTCCCCAGATGCTCTAGATTCCCTTCCCCTGCAACGGGATTCTTGAAAAGCAAATGCCAGCCTTCAGATCTTCGATTTTTCAGCTGTTGAGTTCTTTTACATTACTCATGAATGGTAACACTTGAGGCTACAATAGGACAATATTAAACATACATATAAAATGGTGTGAAACGGCCCTCTCTAGAGGAGTAGACATTTACATAATTAATAGTCTTGAGACAATAATGAGTTATTTACCTAACTCATTACAAGGGATCTTAATGACAAAAGAGTTCAAGAAAGTTTTAACACAATCTATGCATATACACATAAATTGTAGGAATTACGCAGGCAGGTTTTTTTTTTTTCCCCATTTCTTCACATTATTTGCTTTATGGTCATTTATTCTGCAACATAACTGTATGCATTTGTTAAAAGATTTCACTTTTAATATGACAGGGATTGGGGTTTTTACACTCTCCCAAGGGCAACAGATTTTTACAAGCTTTTTCAAAGCCGATTTAGATGAAAGCACACATTAAAAAAAAAATTAGCATTTAATATCTCAAAACATTTTCCCTATTACTGTCGCTAGCAACACTAAAGATTACTGTAATAAACAGAGGGGAAAAAGAAAGAGATGCTTACTTCCTACAACAACAATACTTTGCCTATAGCAAGCTCACTGCCTCCCTGTGCACAGATTTCAAACCAAACTTGTTGAACAGGAAAAATTTGCCAAGGTGTTCATTTCTGCTGAGAGTCACACAAGAAGTAGTGACTTATTATGGCTTTGATTGCAGAAGGCGGCATGCCTACGTCCAGCCCTGCACCTGCAGGGCCCTTTTCACGCCCCGATGATGAATGATTGTGTTAAGCTTTCAGATAACGCTGGAGTGGCAGGACTGATGTGGTGTTCCCTGTGTTAGGTCTCACCCAATTACAGAAAGGCAAACCAGTAAAAAAAGTGACTGACACACAGATAACTATGCAAAGCAACTGGAGAGAGATAGATAGATAGATATTATTTTGCTATTTGATCACCTGCATACCACAATGCATCATGTTTGTACCAAACTCGGACAACTTGAATCCCTTCACTACCGACCGCCACTCTCTCCATTACATCATATTTATCAATCATCTCATTCCAATTCCCACCTTTCCTCCAGTAACGATAATCAACTTCAAATTCCTGCCTCTCCGTTTCTCTTCCAAGCACATTAGCTGTTCCTCCTCGAGGGAAAGTGGAGAATTTCTGCTGGGACTTCCACCACAAAGAATCTAATTTAAACCACAGTAACACTTCAAGTTCAGTCTGCAACTTGTCATTAAGTTCTCAGTGACAATCCAGCCAAGGCATACAGGATATTAGCAGTCCTTAAAGTGCAGGAGAAGTGGTGTCACCAGAAAAGCTCAGAAAATGTCTATTCAGCTTTTGTTTCTTTCCCCCCCCCCCAACTCCTCCACCTCCACATCATAAATTCTCCACCTTCTAGTGGCCACGTGGGAATCGTAATGTTTAAACTTGGCGGTTGGTGAGGGCGCGCAGCCCCAGCTGCAAGCCCATCATCTGGTCTCCTGAACCAGAGGGACGTGTCAGAATCACTACAAGCACCAGGGCATGCGGCAGAGCCTCCCTTCCCGATCCGAGGGCAACC
>NW_009618183.1:0-3804 GCF_000690535.1 Cariama cristata | reverse complement strand
GTGACATCTGGCAGCAAGGACGGCTAACTGTCCCGGTGGGGAGATGAGGGTGTAAATGTCTAAGGGTGCGAGACTGCGACCTCAAAAGCTCCTGTTCAGTTACAGAGTGCTGAGAGCAGAGCTGGTGTAGGAGATGAGCACACCTGCGGGGGCGGTGGGAAGAAGGGGACAGTTGTCCCATTACTTACACACAAAAAAAAAGCCCTGGGAACCCAGTCCAGAAAGTCTTGAGAACTGTTGATAAACAAACACTGCCTGAACAAAAGAGCATTAAGAACATGTCACTTACAGACACAGAAAATTAAATGCCTTCAATATCTGGCAAGGCAGTCTGTCGGCGGCTCAGGTGCAGTGGCTACGGGCTAGCTAAAGTGGGGAAATACCGCAAACATTGCAACACTTTCAATCCGAAGCACCAGGTTCCCAGACAGGAGGCCAGGCAGCCCGTGCCGAGACTTCAGGAAGTTCTCCTCACTGCACACAAGGAGAGAGCAGAGCAGGGAATTTATTTTGTGGGTTTTGCAATCTCATCGCCGCATTTCTGACTTGCACAAGGTCAGCCACACACTTCCAGCAAATCTTTTACTACCTTCCTCGGCTCTGGAAGGGGATTAGTAACACGCTGGAAGCTCTTTCTTACTTACCGTCCTTCATGTGAACAAATGAATAGGGTCATTTCTATCAGCTTCTTGGAGTGCTCCAGTGAGGATTAGAGGAACTACAAGGCCACCGATCATACTACTACCACACAGACTACGAGTGTGCAAAGCCGTACTTCGAGCTTTGCCTCAGCTGTAGCCTAAACAGATCTTTCAAAAAAAAAAAAGACAAAACCAAAAAACAACAAAAAACCACCCAAACCACCAACCTCAATTATACATAACTTTCAAATCTTCTGAATACTAATCTGGGCACTTTAACACTTTGTAATTGGTCAGATTTGGAGAGTTAATGTTGACCTATCCTACATTTACTCCTCCAAATACACTGTTTTCAACTTTTCAGTAATGAAATCTTTCTTTACCGTTTCAGTCCATTGGTTTTGCTTGCTGTACTACCCACTCCTTGACGACACCAGCTTTTAAGGCTGTACCTCTGAGGCTGATCATTAGCGACACATCTCGCTGGAGACCAACAAGTGCTATATAGCTGGGATCCCTACGGCAATCTTCTCACGACGAATAGCCTCAGTCATCTCCTGCTAGCTCCAAATTTACGATCCCTCGATCCAGAAAAGCAGGTGGTTTCAGAAAACATCCAAAAGACCCCACAACATGCACACAATAATCAAATCAATGACTCTACTTCATCTTTTCTCACAAGAGTGTCCCCGCCTAAATCTCTGGTACACTTGTAATCCTTACAATCAGAGAGCAGGTGTCCTTACTTACACAAAAGCAAATATGCTTTTAAAGACTCTGAGGACACAGCTTAATATATTTTCATTGTTTCTATTTGGTTTAGAGTGGAAGCTAAAAGCTCTTTAGAATAAGGATTATTTTATTCTGTTTGGATATTTCTGATAATGCAGATGAACAAATACGTAACCTCTCCCTCCAAACCCCACAAGCACTTTTTCCTCAAATAGGTGTCTTGCAGAAGCAAAGTCAGGTTACGTGGAGAAGAGCTTTGCCCCCCCACCTTCTGAATATGCTTTCAGTGAACATATACATCTGGGGTAGTCTTCTATCAGAAGGAAAGGCCTTCGCTCCAACTGTCTGTACCACTGTTGTTACCTCTCTGTTCTTTCAGCTCCTTCCTAAACAGCCGCGGCTCCACTTTCGCTTTTTCTTTGAAAACTCTCTGTACATTAATCATCTTGCCTCTCCAAAAGATCTCTATCATCTTTTAAAATCAGTAGGAAAAAAAACCATAACAGAGTAATTCAAGGGAGAATATACCTTCTTTTTAAAAGTACATAGTTATAACACTACTAGAAGATATTCTGTATTACCTATTCTTGTCTGCTGCTGTAAGCAGGAAAAGAATCAAGCTTATAAAGATAAAAAGAACAATACAGCAGAACTTTTCATCTTTGCTTCTTTAATGCCTCGGTGTTATTAAAAAGTGCCCAGGGTTACAGTGCAGAATTTAAGAGTACTGCCTGAGGTTAACTACCAAAAGTTCAATTCTATTTTAAGCGGGTACTGTCTGAGGAGGAATTTTATATTTGTTGGCTAGAGCTTTTGGTGCAAGCAAGGGGAGGAGGATGTTGTACAGGAGGAAGAAGAATTATTCTGTTATCTTTAGCTTAACAAACCTTCCGGCAACCAACAACAGAGCAAACACACACATTTGTATGAGTGAACAAAGCGCACGCCTGTGCATTTCAGAGCGGCAGCTACCATTAAAGTCCTAGTTCCAGCATGCCGGAACCGTACCAGCGCAGAGGAGCTTCCAGGTGTTGCAGGGAGCGTACCCCGAGATGCCAGCCCACCGCAGGGGCTCAGCGCTGCCCGGCCTAGCGAGGCGCAGCAGACACAAGCCCTGACCTCCGCACCTACTCCCGGGCTCGGCCAGCTCCCCAGAAGTAGGCTGGGGCACTGCTAGGAGCGAGCCCGCTCACTGCTGTTTAACAAGTGTTCCTCACCTGAGCGGCTTCTGGGGAGGAAAGCAGTCCAAACCCAAACACGAAGTCAGTAAAACAATGCTGTTTGCCACAAAATGAAGCATGTGTTACCCACTCTCATACATATCACAACAAGAAGTAAACAGCTGATCTAGCTAATGAACCAGATACTCTGTTTAGATTTCATCTTTGACAGTGTTTACTTAACATAATTATATTTGTTTCCAAAAAAGACCGAACTATTTCCTGAAGTGGCTGTCATGGATACTTCCCCCTTCAGTCAAGGCAGGGGTAATGAAGACAGAATGCTGCTTTATCAGGGGCTAGGCTGTACAAACTCTTCCCGCTCCTTGACTGCCACACACACGCGCTAGACCGGATTTCTGAACTAGACCTCGCACACGAAGGGAGGTGGATACGAGGGTTCAGCTCGCCAGTCCCCAAGCGAAAGGCCAGCGCAATTCACTACAGCTCCTGAACTGGCGGGTACCACACGCACGCTGTAGGGCTGCCGTACTTCAGTTCTCACCTCAGAACAGTCAGCCGAAGACGGTCACCGCCCTACACAGCAACGCAACCATAACTATTCTTTTTTTTTTTATCTTCCCTGCTCCAGAGGATGTCACTTTACAGGTCTGTTATCCTTTCCTAAGCAGGAAAAGTAATTTGACTGGTTTTGACACAAAACATTTTTCTGCCTGACATTTTCTTGGGAGGTACGCAAATAAAATTCCTGAAGATTTTTCTGCGCGCAGAAAAGCCCATGTTGTGTCTAGAAGAACAGATTACAGAAACTTCACCACTTAATAAACTGCATATCTCCAAGAGAACCACTACGGCCTATTATCTCAGCAGTAACTGCCAAGATACGGCAAACCGTAACAGCTTCAGAAGACAGAGCATCTGCCGAAGGAGTCCAAAGTTATTTCCAGTTTTCAAAAGCAAGAATTCTGGCAGCTCGCTCGCCTTCCACAATTACCTCAAAGCAGCCTGCTAGAGAGGACCACAATCATTAGCGAACTCATCATAAAATATCACGGCAAAATTTTATGACTTTACCAAGATTAACATAATCTTGACTAACCTTACTTCAAGGAGATCTCTTTAAGTCCACTTAAAGAGTTCCACAGATCTAAAACATCTGGTGAAAACAGAGAAAGAGCACTTGGACTCCTTCGGAGACCCTGGTGCCGCAGGGCGGGATCACTCTCACCTGACGGAGCCGGGCACGGCCA
>NW_009618182.1:10382-17836 GCF_000690535.1 Cariama cristata | reverse complement strand
TTCAGTTTTGGGCCACTCACTACAAGAAAACCATTGAGGCACTGGAGTGTGTCCAAAGAAGGGCAATGAATCTGGTGAAGGGTCTATAACACAAGTCTTGAGAGGAGCAGCTGAGGGAGCTGGTGTTGCTTAGCCTGGAGGAACGGAGACTGAGAGGAGACCTTATTGCTCTCTACAACTACCTGAAAGGAGGTTGTAGTGAGGTGGGAGTCGGTCTCTTCTCCCAAGTAACCAGTGATAAGACAAGAGGAAATGGCCTCAAGTTGTGCCAGGGGAGGTTTAGATTGGATATTAGGAAAAATTTCTTCTCCAAAGGTGTTGTCAAGCATTAGAACAGGCTGCCCAGGGAAGGGGTGGACTCACCATTCCTGGAGGCATTTAAAAGACGTGTAGATGTGGTGCTTAGGGACATGGTTTAGTGGTGCACTTGGCTGTGCTAGGTTTACAATTGGACTCGATGATCTTTAACGTCCCTTCCAACTGAAATGATTCTATGATTCTATGATTCTATGAAAATTCACCGTATATAGATGGTATTACTAAGTCTTTTGGAGAACTAATATATCTATAATCTACTCTTTTAGGTGGGAGTCTTCCAACTTTCCCACATGTTTGAACTAGACCAACCTAGTTTCTCACTAATATTCTTTCCTCAGGTGAGTTTCCCTCATTTTGGAAACCTCACTAATGCTGCAGGCAGAAACTAAGCAGGTTACCCAGGTGTAACTTTTTAAAAAATACTGAAGTGAATATTTGTCATTTCAGGGTCAGTTTGCATTCTGGATAAATGTTCAGTTCTGCTTTTTTTATACTTACTAATTTACCCAGCCTCCCAATTACTACCTGCTTGGCATCCAAAATCACATCTCATATCTCACCATTTGTTCGGATGTTGTATGTCATCACTCCACTCTAATAAACATCTGTGATCCCAACTTCTCCTAATTCTTAGCAACTGTGTAAACAAAAATGCAAAGGATAATCTTGGAGGGAAAAAATAATAAAGAGGAGAAATAAATCCTTTCACCTGTGAAACCTCAGTCTGTGCTGCTAGAAAGAAATTGGTTTAGCTTGGCTTCTATTCATTTCTTAACTTACATCCCAAAATTGTCATGCATAATTTGATCCAAATGGATTGCTTTATTTTCAGGAGGGGAAATATACAGCTCAGCTAGAAGAAAAGAGTGAGTCACCTGTAAGTTATTGAGAAGTCACACTCCCCCCAGGGTCAAGGTTAGGGTAATTACCTGGTCAGCCCAAACCATGATTTGCCTGAGGAGAAACAAATGAATTTGATTTCCGCATTTTCAGCATGAGTCTTGTTTCATTCTTCCTGAATCCAACAGCCTCTTCCTTATACATGACTGGAAAATAATTTTCCTATTGCTAAAATAGTAATATTTCTTTGAAAGATAGCAGTGGGTATCAGCAGTCAGCTCCATTCATGAATGTCTCTAATTTCTTACTGGTCTGCTACCTTTTACCATTTACATTGCAGACTAAGTCAACTGTAACTATATTATACCTATGCCTTTTATTTTTCATTTCCTCCTGATTTTCTCAACAAATACAGAAACCTGAGTTATTTACTGCAACACATTACCAAAGCTTTTGTAATACAAGCACACTTATTTGTGATTCTTGTCTCTTTCTCAGCAGTTTTTTCATATTATATTTTTAAATGTTATATATTTCTTGTAGCTTTATGCATGTGTAAAAATGCCCTATTTAGCAATCACAGACATTGAATCATTTAAATACCTCCAGTAAAGACACAACTGAAGCTTCCAGCTGACCTCATTATTGTACCTTAGCCAATGTCTAGAATGATCACACCAAAGGATTAAGTTCAGCCTTAACAGTCAGTTCTACCGGTGCACTAGACTGCGAGAAAAGTTCAAATTAGCATTATTTCTGTTTGTGATTCGTCAGAATCTTCTTTGCATGTGTACATGTGCATGTATGTACACACAATTTCTAAAGTGTGAGGAAGCAGCAAAATATAAGGTTAAGATTGTATCTGCTTTGATCTGAAGCTTGGCCTAGATGCTTTCCAGAGCCTCTTTCCAACCTAAATTATTCTGTAATTTTCAGTTAGTAACAGATTCTGCTGACTGTTTCTGTCTTGACAAAGTTTCCTTGAATCTTTGAATCAGAGGCAAATAATTTTGTGATAACTTATCAATATCCCCACCATTCATTCCACTCTATTGGATAGATTTTTACGAATTAAAAATGGTAAAAAGTCTTCTCATGTATTTAAAGTTAGTATTCTGATTAACATTTTTAATCTAAAAAATCCACAAACAGCCTTTGTGCATGTGGGAAAAATAAACTATTTTTGGGGAAAAGTTATTTAGATCTTCTGTAGAGAAAAATTTCTATTTTCCTATTAAACAGACAGTATCCTCACATCAAGTCTAACCTTTCCAGATCATGCCCTGTGGTTACCACTGAATTGGCTGTTTATTTGCACAGTTCACTTTGTTAAAGTATGATACCATGAGCTACCTTGAACTTTTACAAAGCAAGGGCCTTGTATATCAGCAAGTCTATGTCAGTTTCAGCCTGATATAAATGTATCTTGTTTCTGTTTGCTTTCTTTTAGTAAACAATCTGTCCTTTACCATTTCACATTTTCCTGCCAAAAATATATCACAGTTGCTTGAAGTAATGTCTAGGCAGAACTGCAGGGTGAATTTCTTTGTTTCCCCTTGGGGGAAAACATGTGAACACAGAAATACATATATGTACACACTATCAGCTACAGCCTGAGGGTCAGAATCAGCCAGCTTAAATTGCTTCAGGACAGATTTTCTGTGCTCCATTCTTATGCTATTTTGTTATTGGTGATTTGGTGATGAAATAGTATTTTTCTGTCTCTATTTTTAATCTTTAAATAATTCACAAAAGTCCTGAAAAACCGTCCAACATTATTGGCTTTAAATACTTTAATGTTGCCACTAAATCTGAAGGAAGTATCTCTCAGTTTGAAAGCAAATGAAGGAAAGCCAGTATGCTTACATTTTGACTACCAAAGCAAATTCAATACACATTTATATTCCATGCCAGGCCATTCAGAAAGATTTCAGCTCATTGGCAAATTGGCATTAGACTACATTTAGATCTCATCAACAAGCCATTCAATTTAAAGTTCAGTACTTAGTTTTAGGATAGGATGCACTAGGACAACATGATCTTGGTGATATTTATATATGACACAAAGTACAACAGGCACTTCAGAAATCAGGATAAATATACAATTTTATTCCTAAAGAATTTGGTATCACAGACAACCTATCTGGTATAAAGGCATCTTTCCTAAACCTTCTGCTGTTACAAGATAAAAAGGAAGAGTTTAAGATGTTTCTCTCAGCTTACCACAATGCTTTGAAACAGAGCAATGTTTTGATGCCCAGATGTGATGTTCACATCAAGAGAGCAACTGGGTTATCTGCCAGGCTAATGTGACTGCCTTGCCTCACAAGATCATGACTGATACCATGATCAGCCTAATCAGGCAGGTATTGTTCTCTACACTGTATTTCCCAGGATTCTGTTAAGGCATAAAAAACACAACAAAGTGGCTGGATTCTCACCCCCAGAGGTGGCAAAAGCAAGGCATCATGGAGTAGTTATGTTCCAGTACATTGATGTAATTTGCATGGTACAGCTCCATGGGCGGGGGGTGAGAGTCTTGATGTACCTCTCTCTAGCTACCAAGGGATAAAATAGCATTAAACATATGTATGTGCTCTGTATGTGCCATCTAGGTATAATATGATCAGCTGGTACCATCCCATATTCAGATACAGAGTACTCATAGGCTGGCCTTGGTTGGCAGCCCAGCACCCACCCAACTGCTCACTCACTCCCTTCTCTCCAGTGGGATGGGGGAGCAAATCGAAGGTACAGGAGCATGAAAACTCATGAGTCAAAATAAAGACAGGGAAATCACTCATGAAGTGCTGTCATGAATGTTAAAATAGACTTGACTTGAGGAATTTAACTGAATTTATTGCCAAGTAACATAATTACTGATTTGGGTATTGGGAAAAAAAAAAACCCAACAAAAAAAACAACAAAAAAAAAAGACAAAAATTAAAACACTGACTTATGGAAAAAATACCTTTCCCCCCCCTTTGCCAGGCACAAGTTCATTCCCAGCCCCACTTTATTTCAAATATCCTGCTATTCTCTACTTCACTCCTTCACTCCAGTCACCTCTCCTCCTGCCTTGTTATCGCCTCAGTTCTCACTCAGTCCCTTCAGTGTGGCAAGTGGTGTAGGTGTTGAGGTCAGGACACAGCGCTTTCTCTCTGCCGCTCCTTCCTTCTCACTCTTTTCTGCTCTGACATGAGTCCTCTGTAGGCCACAGTCTCTTTGGCAATATCTACTCCACCATGGAGCACCTCCTCCTCTGACCTTGGTGTTTCCTCTGCTTTTTCTCACTCTTTTTTCTCTCCTCGTCTACTTGTTCAGCATTTCTGCCATTTTTTAAAGACATTTTCCAAAAGATGCCACCAGCTTGGCTGATGGTTTTAGTGGTGTCCTGTGTAGGGTCTGCTGGAGCCAGTTGGAACTGGCTCTGTCCAGTACAAAGCAACCTCTGAACTCTTCTCCCTGCAACCCCTCCACTGCCATCACCTTTACACCTACACTCACTACAGTCCTACATGGCAGATTTGCTCTTCCTGAGGCTCCTATGGCATTTAACTAGGTGTGCCAGTGCAGGGCTTCCTGTAAAAGGACCAGGTAAGATTCTGAGGGCTGATCTGGGCAGACTGGGCAGATCTTTCCCCACTGTTGAGGACATGAGGCAGGCTTTGATTTTGCTGAAGTTTGGATGTCTAGTCCTTCCCAAACTGACACAAGTCCTTTACCTGAAGACGCGCTATTTTACTGCCATAACCGTACAGGTAAATATTTGAAAAATGCTGTACATTTTGCCTATTCCACAGACTTTCCAGAGAATAAAGTGTGAACCTCAGACTCCTTTTAGGGCCACTGTGAGAAACATGGTAAAAACAGTTGATAGGAAGCTATGCATTTCTCTCTTGATTTCTTTGGTGTCTCCCAGGATCAGAGTCTTCAGATGCAAACAAAAAAGAATAACAAAAGCTGTTCAGGTTTCACCTTAATTTCAATGGAATGTCACACATGAGGAAACAAGGCTCCAGGGAATTATAGGTCTGGTAGCCTCACTTCAATACTCATTAAGATAATGGAACAAATTATTAAACAATCAATTTATAAGCATCAGAAGTATAAGAAGGTGATATGAAATAGACAACATGGACTCGTGAAACACAAGTCAAGTCAAGTCAAGTCAATCTTACATTGTCTTTGAAAAGGTAACTGATCTAGTGGACAGAAGCATCTTGTACATCCCCATGTTAGTGAGAGTTTTTGATACCCTCGCATGTGATGCTGTCATAAAATCATGAGGAAAATATGGTTTAATGGAGTAACGGTGTGGGAAAGAAAAAAAAATATTCTAAAAAATGTTTTCAGAGACCTGTCAATGATTGTCTTGGAAGAACAGATCAAACAGGATCCCATGCACCAGGACATTCTTGGGGCAGGCCAGCTGGAAGGTACCTTGGCAGAAAAAAACCTGGGGGTTGTGGTGGACATCAAGTTGAATGCGAGCCAGCAATGTGCCCTTGCAGCAAAAAGAAGGCTGATGGCATTCTAGCCTGCGTTAGGAGGGGTCTTGCCAGCAGCTCAAGGGGAGTAATCCTTCCCCTCTATTTAGCACTGGTGAGGCCACACCTAGAGTACTGGGTCCAGTTCTGGGCTCTCCAGTACAATATAAATACAGAGGTACTGTAGGGAGTCCAACAAAGGGCCACTAAAAAGATTAAGGAACTGGAACATCTCTCCTATGAGAAAAGGCTGAGAGAGTTGGGACTGTTCAGCCTGGAGAAGAGAAGGCTCAGGGGGATCACATCAATGTATATAAATACCTGAAGGGAGGATGCAAAGAAGTGGGAGCCAGGCTCTTTACAGTGGTGCCCAGTGACAGGACCAGAAGCAATGGGCACAAACTGAAACATAGGAGGTTCTGTCTGAAGATGAGGCAAGACTTTTTTACAGTGAGGGTGGGCAAACACTGGGACAGGTTTCGCAGGGAGGTGGTAGACATTAATCTAGCTGTGAAACAAATGGTATTTCAAATTATTATTATGGATCTCATTGAAACACAGAAACTAGTTTTGCTTTTCTATTTAACATTGGTGCAGCTTAAGCCTAGTACTGGCTAATCTGCTGTAAGCTGCTCCTTATAAACTGGATAAGCATAAAGTTGAGAGGAAGTTGAAAGAATTGTACTGATTTAATCTATAAAGGACAAAACTAAACAAGGATATTAGAGTAGCCTTGTAATATCTATGTCCTGTGTAAGAAATGAAGTATCAGAAAAAAGAGAAATTTAGATTAGCAATCTATATAGTTGGAAAATGGTACCACAAACTGGAACAAACATCCCATGGAATTTTGAGAATCTTTGTGAATAAATAGTTTCATTTGGAGTCTTTTTTTGTATACTTTTTTTCATCAGAGCTTAAATAATCCTTTTTAGTGGTACACTCAAGGACTACACGAAGCACGTCCTCACTCAGAGTATGTTCTAGAAAATAATTTCAGGTTTACTTTCAACCTGCAGTTCAAAGAGAAACTTAATTATTTTCCTGTGAGTTTACACCTTAAAAAATACAACATTATTTATTGCTAAAGAAAAGTATAAAAGTATGTTTCAGAGAAAACATTTTCACTTAAAAATGGGCGATCTTTCATTCAAAGGTGTGTCATTTGCAAAGGATATGTTTGTTTGTGTGTTTGTTTACTGACTGGAGACAGATAAAATGGCATTTATATTACAAATAATTTGAAAATTCATTGCTGACTTACAATTTTCAGTTCCTTCCCTCTAATTATGTTCATTAATGGAGTATCAATTGTATGGCCTTAATTCTGAAAAGCGCACAAATATATGATTAAATCCATCCATACTCATACAAGAACAAAAACTTGTTTTAAAAGGTGAGTGTAACAGACTAACACACATCCGTACGTTTACAACACAAGTTTGTACATTTATATATCTGCTTGAGAGCTCTGTTGATGAGGGATCTGGAAACTACATGTAAATCCATGTAGAAGGTTTCTTTAACAATGCAGATCAAGATCCTTAGGGCAGCAAAGAGGATGCACAGCAAGCTCACTGCCCTGGACTTCAGCAGAGCAGACTTTGGCCTCTGCAGGGAGTTGCTTGATAGGGTACTATGAGATAAAGCCCTTGGAGGGAAGAGGGGCCCAAGAAAGCCAGTTAATATTCAAGGATCTCCTCCTCCAGCCTCAGGGGCAATGCATCCCAACCAAGAGGAAGTTGGGCAAAAACACCAGGAGGCCTACGTGGATGAACAAGGAGCTCCTGGACAAACTCAAACACA
>NW_009618182.1:0-10365 GCF_000690535.1 Cariama cristata | reverse complement strand
AAAGGAAGCCTACAGAGGGTGGAAGCAAGGACAGGTCGCCTGGGAGGAATACAGAGACATTGTCTGAGCGGTCAGGGATCAGGTTAGGAAAGCTAAAGCCCTGATAGAATTCAATCTGGCCAGGGACATCCAGGGCAACAAGAAAAGCTTCTGTTGGTACATCAGTGTTAAAAGGAAGACTAGGGAAAATGTGAGCCCCCTCTGGAAGGAAGCAGGAGACCTGGTTACCCAGGACATGGAGAAGGCTGAGGTACTCAATGACTTTTTTGCCTTGGTCTTCACTGGTAAGTGCTCCAGCCACACCACCCAAGTCACAGAAGGCAAAGGCAGGGGCTGGGAGAATGTAAAACTGCCCACTGTAGGAGAAGATCAGGTTCAAGATCATCTAAGGAATCTGAGAGTGCACAAGTCCATGGGACTCAAACTGTGTGGTGCAGTCGACACACTGTAGGGAAGGGAGACCATCCAGAGAGACCTTGACAGGCTTGAGAGGTGGGCCTGTGCGAACCTCATGGCGTTCAACAAGCCCAAGTGCAAGGTCCTCCACCTGGCTCTGGCCAATCCCAAGCACAAATACAGGCCGAGTGGAGAATGGATAAAGAGCAGCCCTGAGGAGCAGGACTGGGGGGTGTTGGTTGATAAGAAGCTCAACATGAACTGGAAATGTGCACTTGCAGGCTGTAAAGCCAACCGTATCCTGGCGTGCATCAAATAAAGTGTGACCAGCAGGTCAAGGGAGGTGATTCTCCACCTCTAATTCACTCTTGTGAGACCCCACCTGGACAACTGACATGGACCTGTTTGAGCGAGTCCAGCGGAGGGCCACAAAGATGATCAGAGGGATGGATCACCTCTCCTATGAAGACAGGCTGAGAGAGTGGGGGTTGTTCAGCCTGGAGAAGAGAAGACTCCAGGGAGACCTTATAGCAGCCTTCCAGTACTTAAAGGGGGCCTACAAGAAAGATGAGGAGGGACTTTTTACAAAGGCTTGTAGTGACAGGCCAAGGGGCAATGGCTTTAAACTGGAAGAGGGAAGATTTAGATTAGATATAAGAAAGAAATTCTTGACTGTGAGGGTGGTGAGGCACTGGACCAGATTGCCCAGAGAAGTTGTGGATGTCCTGTTCCTGGAAGTGTCCAAGGCCAGGTTGGATGGGGCTTTGAGTAATCTAGTGTAGTGGAAGGTGTCCCTGCCCATGGCAGGGGAGTTGGAACTAGATGATCTTTAAGGTCCCTTCCAACCAAACTATCCTATGTTTCTACGATTCTATGATTTCCTTCCTTTATATTTTTAGTCAAAATCTGTCCTGGGATATATTTTTTTAAAAATCTAATTAAAGAAAAATGTGAAATTCATCAAATCAAAAAAATTATTTGTAAGGGTAATTATTTTAATTGGTCAGAGTCTGCACTGGTTTCCTGTGACACTGATGGATACAGAGGTATTGCAGGATCTGTCAATAAAGAGGTTAACAAAATTTGCCAAGGAGCCAGATGCTGCTGTCAAAAAGAGATAAAAATGATCTTCAGTTTCATATATGTTTACTGTGCTTAACATCAGCAGTATATCATCATTGATTCTCTCAGATTAATTAATCTAGTGAGAAGAATCTCATAAAATATATTTTTTCAAAGTAACATCTGTTTTACATTTCTTTCTCTGTCCTCCTTTTAATTTCTCATAAATATATTTTCTTTAATTTTGTTGTGAGTATTTGCCTAATTTTACTGAGACAATAAAGATATCAAGGATTTACATTTGTTGAGTGAAAGCTATTTCCAGAGGACAGTTGTCTAATTATCTGCACCATGTACTCTTTTTTTTTTGTAAAAATTTATTCAGTGACAGAATGTTTCCTCAACATAAGAATCCTTTTCTGCTCTTGGTCTGGCTAAGTAGTATTTGTGAATTGTTTATTTGATTCCTGCTTTTCCCTCACTAATTGATGAATACATTTGTTCACAAATGAAATATGTTCATTATTTTACTACATTGCAGATGGTTGAATAATATTAAGCAAAGAAATGATCTGCAGTACTTTTGTCTAACTGTTAATCATAGCTGACTTTCTTGTCTCACCTTATTTGACCTCCCATTTTACCCACCACCCAATCCACACTTACTCATTTCTCTTGAGTAATCACCACATAACCATAAAAAAAAAAAAAAAATCACAAAAAAAGTTTCACAGATCACAGCAGGTTTTTATATTATAGCTCCCAGGACTTTCTTTAGTGTGTCTAAACGATCTGTTAAAAACAACAAAACTCCTCCAAACTGGACCCACTACCATTCCTGCCTCAGATGCACCAGGAACAGCTTCTCCAGATCACAATGCACACCATACCCTAGGGCACACTTCCAGCAATGCTGATCAGGAGGTCTTCAGAGAATCTAGTAGTTTTTGACCATGTACATGTATGGTGGGCCAGGAGAGATGCACAATGTCTCCTGACTTCATTGTATTCTTCTCTTTTAGAGTACTTCAGGTGTAGTCAGAGGTTACTGATGTTTATAACTTGGGATGTCCAAACAGAACAAGTATCTGGATATGCAGGTAAAATCATTTGACTATAAAAGTTTATTTTTAAGAAATCAATAAAGTTAATGAACTGTGTTCTGAAAAGCCTGACTTCTGCTCCTGTGTTGCCCTCAGATATTTTTTCTAAACAGTGCAAAAGAGCCCAGAGTTTTTTTTGTCAGCTGTTTTGACTGTGTAGCTCTCTTCCATACCGGCTTTGGTCCAAAAGATAAGACGTGTAAGTGAGTTTTCTTCCTCACTTTAGCACTCTTCTCACATTTCACTTCATCCCTCTTGCATTTTGTGCTCCCCTTGTGTAAAATGGGAATAACACTTATGTTATTTTTACAATTAGTTATTTCTATTTAAAATTTTATAGCATATAGTGGCTGTTTTGTAAACTGCAAAATGTTTGGGTTAGAGACCTACCATTGCTATTATGTGTTTGTATTAGAGTAGCACAATGGGAGTCCAACTTCAGTTGCAGGTTTGAAGCACCTTCTATCATCATGACAGACGCATTATATCTTGTGTCCTGTTTCATTTAACCAAAGTTGGTAAAACTCTCCTACAGTATAAATTATGCTCATACGAGCAAAGCAGTATAAAATAGTAATCCTGCCTCAGTCAGTGAAAAACTCTTTTAAGTTCATGTTTTATTTCACTTCTGAAATTCAGTCTTAGTGTATTTAACAGTATACCTTGATCTAACTGCCTTTCAAGAAAGAAAGATGTATTTTAGTCAAACTTCAATTACTTTACTTTGAAACAATAATAAAGCCCAATTAAACCATTGTCCTATGGAAGCTGGGAGATTATTGCACTGTGGATCCCTCTTGTTCTTGCTGTCTAGGTTGCATAGACTGAGCTGTAACCAGACAACAAACTGCTTTTGATATAGAAATTTCAGTTTTAAGCTGCCCTGTGAGAGTCATGCAAGCAAAAGACACACACTCCATTATATTCTCATGTGACAGCAAGGCAACATTTTGATCTAGAGGTGCCATATGTGAGACGAACTGACCTTCCTGTCCTATAGTTTCTCCATCTGAAAAGTGGGACTAGTGGTACCTTATAAAGTACGAATTTGTTCCATAGACTTTTACATTTCAATAAATGTACATAAATAAAAAAAGTATACGCTTACATTTTCAACAGGTGCACAGATGTCCTTAGAAGGAAATAGGTCAGATTATAATGTAAACTCTGTAGCTTGGTGTTTATGGTTTATGCTTTAGATTCTTGAGAATCTCTGCTTTCAATTTAAAATACAGCATTAAGAACTGTAGCAGACGGCTGTCCCTCTGAGTTCAAAACTTTCTCTTTTGTATTCAAATGATTTAAGCTCCCAATTTATTTATTTTTTTTAATTCTCTACTAATAGCACGGCAACAAAAGTTACAGCTCAGAGCAATCTTAACTCTGTGCCATCCTCACTTTTCTCCATTGAGAAAGGAGTTTCTGATGCCCAAGCATAGGAAAAAATTGATGATGTAGTAATATCAGTGTATCTTTTTCCCCTAAAGAAGGATATTATACCTATTCCACTCTAAATGGGGCACATAGTCTTGCACCAATGTCCTGTAGTGTTCCTATTTCCATATCTTGATTTGATTTCATGATGGGAATATTTGAGCATTCTGCTGATCATGACACCTTGAAAAAGAGGAGGGATAACCTTTCCTTTAGAAGAATTTCTTCCTTCAATTCACTAGTGAGAGGGGCATGACAGTCTACTCTGTTGCTTTTCTCTCTAATATTCAAACTGTTTTTCTCCCATTTTTTCCCTTAGTAAAGCCACTACCTTTCATTGATAGAGTCCAGATATTGAAGAACTTAGGAGTCAGTCCAATTGCCTTTGTTGAGGAGTCAAGAAAAATTTCTTCACTCTCAGGTAAAATGCATAAAGGGTGGATTTGCTGAGCTTCCTCAAAGTGTGAGTGAAGCAAGGGTATACATTTCTTGGGGAGGATTCAGGAATTGTCATTAGTCATCTATAAGAGTATTGTGCCCACTGTGAATAAAGATCAAATAACTAATTTGACTAAGTAAGGAAATCCTGGGATTTCATCAGTGGACCTTGAAAGAAGAAGAATAGAGGAGAATCAGTCTTTATAAACTAATATCTTCATTTGAGATCCTTTCACATATTGCATGGCTGTAAGATGGTAGGACGAGAAAGTCTGATGAGAATATCTTTCGGAGCAGCTTGAAGATAGTCCTGTCTCTATAATGTATTGTATGATGTAAGCCTTGTAACTTGACCCTTTGGAAGGTCTGGAAAACTAAGTTAATACACTGAATCCTGCTGCTTAAATTGTTCCTGTTATTTCAATTATGTGTATATTCAATTACTTATTGAATTTTATTTCAGTCGGCGAGCTCTGACTAGGAACTCTCTGTCACCACTGTACTGGCTCTAAGCTTTTTTAGGCTCTATACTGGTGGGATGCATAAGCGTGTTTTTATGAAGACTCTTCAGTTCCAGAGGAATTCAGTGTAACTGTTGTAGAGTTTCAGAGAAACTGCAAGAAAAATTGTCAGATCCGGATCCTGAAATCTTTTAAATCAGGCAGCAAGCTGCCCAGTGAAACGAAAATCAGATCCAGTAGCTCAGCCAGTAGAGGGAACTGTTACACAGTACAAAGACAGGCCAGGAATACGTTATAGTGAGCTAAAAGATGTATATATACACAAACGTGTAAATTGCAAAAATCTAACAATAGTTTTTGGCTTCTTTGAACATGGCACATTAACCCTTGTATTTTTATCCAACTGCAGTTTCACACAGTGAAAGTATGACTGTGCTAGATATCAGACTGCAACTGATTTCAGTTCAAAAAATTTAGTGAATGTTTAGGAGGAAGAGGGAACATCTGTGACTACTCTTTTCCTTAAAACCTGCAATTTGTCTTTGAGAGTGGCAAATCACTTTTTTAATTTCCTGCAACATTTGCTTTAAAGACTTTTTATTTTCAGATTGCAACTGTTTCACTCTGAGACTTTCAATGCTGTGACCATGTGACTTAATTCAAGTGTTTTGTTCCCTATGCTCAAAGCAAACATTGCTGACTAAACTGAGAAACAGGTATCCTTATCCTGGCCCCAGGGGCTAGATTTGGAAGAGTACTTAGTATCTTCCTCAGAGGCATCTAGATTTCTGTAAGTGGGTTTAGGCATTAAGTACTTAAAAAAATGTTTTCAGCAAACACTAAAGATTTGTCCCTGTCTCCGTGTTATTGTGTTTTATCTAGATCCACATGTTGATCACAGCTATCAAACATTTATAACTCTAATAGTTATAGCTAATATAGGTAATCAACTGAGTGATGACTGTTCTTCATTGTCTAATCAACCCAGATATTGCTTCAGGGCTCACTTATTAAGAGTTTGCAAGAACGCTTGGTTTTCACAAAGTAAAAGGCCCTTTTCTGTTTGTATCTGATACAGGTGTCAGCTCTGAAGATAAATATAAAATTCTACTTTTACCAAAGGCAGCTATTCATGGACGAGTCCTTATAATTCGGCACACTGCCATCTACAATCCTACATCTTTTTCCTGTCTGGCAAGCCAAATACAGTGTTTACTTTTTCTTTCTCATGGTACTTAGTAAAAGTTCTTTCTGTTACGAGCTTTGCATCATTGCTGACCTTCTACAGAAGAAGATTCTCATTCTTTTGGTGGCCCTAACCAGGTGTTTTTGTTGCTTTTTAGTCTTATCTTTCCTATTTCCTTTTCCCCTAGTTTTGGCAGTCTCTGCTCATTTTGTGGCTGGTAGTTGTGACCTGTTTTCTGATGGTTATGAATGTGTGTCAACCTTTTTTTGAGTCCTTTGTGGTGTCCTTCTTCCATCTATGGCAACAGAACAAGAGAGGTATGCAGTAGACTGGCTTCTGGTTTCTCATTGCTGTAACTTCAGAGTCATTTCTCTGAAAACACATATTCATCCAGTTTTCAGTGAATAGATATTTTGTCTTAGCTCTTTCTCATTTCCTAAAGAAAGGCAGTATGTTCCCATACCAACTGGCTGTGATGGACGTTTCAACATGTAAATAAGTGATTTTTTTAAATCCCTTTCATGTCACTCAATCACTAAGGCTATAATTAACTTTTTCAATGTCTCCATAGAGTTCAGAAAGCTCTTTTCAGCAAAGGAAGGTGAAAACACAGCATTTAGGTATTTCCTTACTTACAATGCATTTTGTGGTTTTAGAAGCTATTCTGGATGGAACGCACCCTACTTCATTTTCTCTCACTTGGACCATTTTGTTACGTATTTCCAGGACTTCAAGTGGTAACACTTCGGGCCTTTTGGTCTCATAGGGGCAGAGACACCATAGATGACTTTGCATCTGCTACCTGTAACCCCAGCAGAAATACCCCAACTCAGGCAGAATTGTGTCTCCATTTGATCAGTGCTGCTGCTGCTGCTACCTGTAACCCCAGCAGAAACACCCCAACTCAGGCAGAATTGTGTCTCCATTTGATCAGTGCTGCACCCTCACTAATAATCTCTTCTAAGCAGGTATTGCCTGCTAGTCTTCTAGATGTTGCTCTGTAATTTCCAGACTTAAGCTGTGCATCATTTAGGGGTACCATATGGACATGTCAGATCTGATATCTGCTAGTCTAGGTATTCATGTTGGCACATACATCATTGTAATGTCAGTGAGAGTATGTTTAAGCCAAAACCTGAATAAAATGAAGCAGAGATCATCATAGTTAATTCTACATTGAGGAAGGGAAGGTAAAAGATGTCTAAATGTAATGTTTTCACACTAATCATGAAGATACAGTCTTTTCACTTCCTTATAAAGAAACAAAAAAATATCGCTGAAGGCATTCTGGCAAAGTCAGTTTTATCCTTCATGTGACAGGGTTCTTTGTGGTCTTCACAGTAAATCTTTGGTAGCTGGTTAGAAAAAAATAAAAATGAAAATTATATCACAAGTAACACAGTGGGAATGAGTTAGGAAATAATGGAAATCACACTCCATTCCCCTAGCAAACACCCTCTACCCCCAGCAGATCAAAGTCTTTCTATTTCAGAACCAAAGCTTCTTTATATTAAATACCGAGAAAGTATGTTTATATAACATTAAGCGACTGACTTAAACCATAGAAGTCAGGAAATTCAGAATTAAGGCTGGCAGTCTGATCTTAAATCACACAGCGGAGAAAGGCAAGGGTGGGGATGGGAAGGTGAACCCAGGCACAGCAGCGTAAGCTGAGGATAGAAAGTGAGACCTATCTTGGCATCTTCCTACTTGTGCCACTGGAAAACTAAAGAGTATGTCATTTGAAGGGTTTATTAATGTTCATTATGCCACTGCTTGCCTTGTTTTCTGGCATATTGGCCAAATTAATATGTATTTCTGCAGTTGCAGAAAGTTTTTTGTAAATGCTCGTCAGAGATCAGCTATGCTTTCTGTAGCTATCCTATTCAGCCAGAGGAGAAAAGGTGAAGTGATTAGTCAGCTTTGTTTTACTTTTCTTCTGAAATTCGTGCTGCTCTCAGTCATACTGTATCAAGTTATAGCTACCCTGTTCTGAAAGCTAGATTATTCCCTTTTTTTAAAATTGAAATCCCAGTTATATCCTTATAGATTTTCCTATGCAACTTCAATAAGATTTTTTTTTTCTGTTCTTAAAGTTTTTGAGTAGGCTGTTGTTAAAAAAACTGAATCTTTTTACCCTGAATGTGGCTTCATTTCAGTCAAGACTAAAGTGATTCCTCTATATAGACACATACAGTCTGTATAATCACTGCATGTATGGCTGGGATCATTCAGAACAAAAGCAAAAAACAGTATGCATGCCACAGTATTTATTCTTTATTAGCAAAATTATTTTTTTTTCCAACATAGAAAACAAAGTAATCAATTATAATTTTAAATAGACATTAATGTGTGCTTGATAAGAAACACTTCACTTATCTGAAAGACTAAAAGTGACAGCTCTGAAAAGTCTGTTACTCAGAACTTATTTTCCTTGTGTTTTAGTTTCTATTTAAGATTTCCAGATGTTTACTCCTGGTGTGCTGGTATTGTATGATAGGTGTCAGAAACTACAATTCCTCTTCTATTTATTAAAATCAGAAAGCACACAGATTGTAATTACTTCAGTTATTAAAACACTGAAATATTTTTTCAATATATATGTGTGTTATAAACTATTAACAAGATAAAAATATCAATACACCTTACTCTGATAAAACTATTTTAAAATGAAAAATACTGAAATATAAAATGAAAAATAATCTAGAAACTGTGAACATTACTTCCCATTTATTCTTCCTGATCTTAAAGAAACATTAAATGAAACATGATAGGACACAACACTTGGTCCTTTCCCTTTTGGTTTCTGGGGGGAACAGCTGAGTGTTGCTAGATGTTCTTGTAAAGAAGCTTAGCTCCTATCAGTGTTGCCTTCTTCAGGAAGACAAAATGCTGAACAATCCCAGAAATATTCCTTTACATTTTGAAACAAAATATTCCTTGCTGTATAAATTCCATTTTTGTATTTGATCTTCACATTGTCCAGAATGAATTAACCAGCAGGATGGTCTTGGAATGAAGTTGGTGTATTTGGAAAGTAATCAAAAAACCTATAATCATGGACAAGTAGGAGAAGCATAAGCATATTTGTACAGGAGAGCTGATTTAAGAGGAAATACAGGATACAAAAAAGCAGGGTACAGAACACATGAGTAGAACATAATGGTGTGGAAAGGATGACATTTGTATAGTATAGCAATATTTGAAATAGATATACAAACATTTTCTTTTTTTCAATCCAGGTAAGAAATTTATATTGACAATACTTTAGAAACTGTGAATTAAAAAAGTTTTGAATGCTTTTCTGTCAATTTTTTTTAATCAGATTGGGAACGTTATCATCTGAATTAAAAAATAATAACTAGCTTGCATCACTTAAAACATGAAGTAAATCATAAAATAACTCTTATTTTCACTTAAACATACAAAAATGAAATGTTTCTAAAATTCCTAAACTTCTGTTTGATTTTTATTTTGATTTTTTCTGCTCAATTAAAGAAGAATAACTCTTATGTGGAATACAGATTTCATTTTCAGCGCACAGCAGTGAAACAAAAATAGGTGAGAATATTCTGACTAGTTCAGCATGGAAAGAAGAGTAAAATGTTGCCTCACACAATACAACGGCCAATATCTTACTGATTCTTATCAATTTTTTTGTCCAGTTTCCCTTCCATCCAAGAAAACCTTTTTATGTATAAAAATTTGATTATGTAATACAAGGTAAAGGTCTCATATTCTTTATAGAAATTAGTTCCCCTAAAGTTCTAAGTACTAAAAATATTCAAAACACATCATTATTTTTCACTGCAGATCAGCCATAAACAGGCTTATATGTTGATATACTATTACACAAGTAGTACAAACACCAGATTCAAATTTATTGAATATTGGGAAAGCTTTTATGCAGTTGAAAGTTACATAAAAGGTAACTATATTTATAGTAATGTTTTTTAAATTTCTATTCACATGGGATTTTCCATTAGAGAGTATTAAATAATTTGGTGAAATTAATTAAACTTCATGACATGCCTGTTACATATGTAACATGCACATACCGTATCTTCTTTCAAAGGCGATATACTTAAGTGTAAAGAAATAATAAGTGCTGTGATATGACTCAAACAAGTGTCGTGTAAGCTTATCTGAAGAGAGAGTTATATAAGCTGGTTAGGATTTCAAAAGCAGACATGAGCTATAAGGCCAATGCATTTTAGCAGTGTGGCTGCTGACCTGTTTTTTTTCTTTGGTTTGCTCTTTTTTATTATTTTATTTTATTTTATTT